>NW_028152231.1:386481-441481 GCF_964638095.1 Poromitra crassiceps | reverse complement strand
AGCGGTGGTGTTTATGGAAAGGGCTGGCTCTCTAAATCTCCAACTAAACACACCCGGAATCTGCTGGCTGTCAGTGCTGCTGATGCCGACGGGTAAGGAAAAGATGTAAACATGGTTGGAGGGGGAGGCAGGCCTTAAATTATACTTGTAGTTCATATTCAGTCTCCATTTAACATCTGCTCTTCTTCCACTCTCCCTGTCTTTCTCTGTGTCTGTTGCCACTTGTCCTCTCAGGGTTGGGCGTTGGGGTCAGCTGAGGACGTACAGCAGTGGAGACTTGGTCTACCAGCTGAACAGAAGCCTGGAGCAGGCCTCCTCCACCATACAGCAGCTGCAGCAGCTACGCTGGCTGGACCACAGGTAGCAGCGCAGGGGGGATGGTGGGGCTTGAAATCGGCTCAAAGAGAAAAAAGGATAATGGATTTTGAGTGCTTTTCATCTTTTAAGGAGATCATGAATATAGGTCAAGGCAATAACAAATAGTTCTCTGCAAGTTTATACTTATAATGTGTTTGAAAACCTACCGTGAAAATGTAGGTTCTTTTTTTTTTGTGATCAAATATTTTTTTATTTTCTTTCAGGGGAGCAAGATATTGACATTCATTATACAATTATTATGCAGATACATGTGTAGGTTCTCATATGGAATAAACGTCTGGACTCCAAATCTTATCCTAGTCTATTGTGTGTGTGGGCGTGTGTGTGCGTGTGCATGTGTGTGTGTGCGTGTGCGTGTGCGTGTGTGTGCGTGTGTGTGTAGAACACGTGCTGTGGTTGTGGACTTCTCTCTCCACAACATCAACACCAACCTGCTGGCCGTCTTCTCCTTCCTGTATGAGTTCCCCGTCTCTGAGCGTGCCCAGTCCAGCCTGGACCTCCTGACCGTCCATCTGTGGCCAATCACAGGCCTGGACCTGCAGCTTCTTCTCACGGTAGCCCCCGGCAAAACCTCTGACACAGCCTCACACAGACAGCACGTGACACTAGGTGCTTTGAAAATGACGAAGAGTGATGAAGAATATGTGGTTTGCCCACTGGAACGCTCCAACACATTGTTTACTGACAACATAAAAACTTTAAAAAGTGTGAATCAACCAGGCCCGGTTTTACAGGGGTGCAAAAGCACGCATTGCACCCTTATTTTAATTGTCTGCATGGTCAGTTGAAAAGTAAAAAACAAAAAATAAAAAAAAATAAAGGCTGCAGCTGCACACTTACTGTTTAAACTTGAATTATAATTGTTGTTTTTCTTTGTTTCTTTGATGTGAATTTATGGCTTTTTGGCACCTATATGTAACCTTTTAAGGTTGAGATAATTGTATTATCATTATATGGTCCAAATATTTCAGTAAAGCACTTGAAACACTTGAAATATGCTTGCTTGGCTGGTATCATTCTACCTGAAATGATGGTAAAATGCATTATTTTGAGTAAAATAACGTCAAATTTTTCGGCCGGCCCGTGCATGTGCACCCCTTCCTATCTAGGATGCATCCCTAGTCATCTTGTTCTGGAACCGGCCCTGGAATCAACCATCAAAAATTAAAATTAAAACCCATCAAAGTTTGGCGTGCAGGCTGTTAGAAGAAGAAGAACTGGTCAGACAAACCCGTCTTTATTTGTCACACGACAACCCAACACACGCCACACGCCACACGCACACTCATGCGTGGCTGGTGAAATATAGTGTCTGCATTTATCCCATCCAGGCATGTCCTTCCTCTAGGGGGCAGCCAGGAGCAGTGGGCAGCTTTCTTTAGGGTACAGTGCCTGGGGGACCATCTTCAAACGTTGTCGTCACTGGTCAGATGACGATCTTCTGCGTGTTTTTTAGTTGGCGTCCATACCGATGTTGTCCCCAGGGGAGCACGGGGAGAACATGCAAACTCCACACAGAAAGGCCCTTTTCATGAGATAACCCACCTGGGTAGTGGGCACTGAGGATATGGGGGAATACACACCCTCAGCGCCCACAGCGTCCCAGGCGGCAATCGAACCCAGGACCTTCTAGCTGTGAGGCAACAGCACTACCATTCCGCCACCATGTCCCCACCATGTCCCCCTGTATTTCATTTTTCAGTGCTATGAGACAGACAACAATGCTGAAAACAGACCTGTTGACTCCTAACATAATGTAACATTTGAGAAAGGGGGGGCGCTAGGGTAAAAGTGCCGTAGCTAGGGATAGGAAGGTGGTGATTCGAGGGGTGGTTAGGGGGATGTGGGGGGTGGGAGCGGGTGTGCTGCCATAACGTTAAATGGCTACACCACTGCACCGTGGGCTTAAAAGTTTGTGCTTGCTTAGTTCGTCCACATAGTTTGTAGAAATCTCTCATCCCATAGAGACACTGCATGTAATAGGCCACGCCCATCACGGGGGAAAAGCTCAGTTCATTTCCACACACCAGCGTCATTTTCCTTGAATTAAACATAGCTAAAAGCTGTTGTGTGGTGGGGGGCTGCACAGAAAACAAATGTAAAAAATCGCCAGTTACAGTTTTTTTGTACTCCTGAGCAAAACAAGGAAGCCATTGAGAATTGGCGAGAAGAAAAATGTGGATCTAGCTGTCAAGAAGTAAGTTGGAGTGTTCATCTTCCGTATATACGATCTTTTGGTGCAACACGCAACCATGCACGTGACATAGGAGAACGCCAGGATTGGACAGGAGTTTGTGTTTTCCCCCGTCTTGGGCGTGGTTTCTGAATGATGACGTGTTACGCAGTGTCTCTATAGAAGAACATGTGATCCTTCAATCTTAACCCCCAGAATTAGAGTTTTTAACCAGCTGCAACAAAATACCATCAGCTTGACTGTTTTATCAGCTGTTGTGTAAAGCACCTTACCGTCCAAGGAATGCATACATATTCAACAAGGGGTGGTGGTCCGGGTGGGGAATTGAACCGCTCACTCTAGCAGTGTTAGTGCCATGCTCAACAAGTGAGCTACACCATGACTCCTCCTCTTCCAGTGTCCTTTTTGGCTTCCACTGACGGGTTGTGTGATGATGATCTCCCCCCTTCCGTGTTCCCCAGATTGTCCTCCTGGCCCTGGTGTTGTACTTCCTGGTGCGGGGGATCCTCGGCCTCCTCAGAGAGGGCTATGTGTACTTGCTGTCGGCATGGCGACTGCTGGGCGTGTGTAAACTGGCCCTGGCTGTGTCCGTGTGTCAGCTGCACCTGAGCCGCTGCGTCGGTGCAGAGCGACAGTGGGCGTCGTACCTGAAACGTCCGCGCGACGCGTTCACAGACTTCCACCCTGTGGCGAGACAGAGTCAGCTGTACGCCGTCATGTCCGCCCTGCTGCTGTTCATACTGGTGCTCAAGGTGAGAGGGGGGAGGACCCAGAGCCAGGGGGGGGTGGAACATTTACGGAAACATTCTGAGCATATTAAGTACCAGTTAATGTCTTTTCTTTATTGTTTAATACATTGCATGTCTGTGTGTCTGTCTCTCTCTCTCTCTCTCTCTCTCTCTCTCTCTCTCTGTCCAGGCGTCCCACCAGTTGCGGTTCCTCAGAGAGTGGGCAGTGTTTGGCAGAGCTCTGAGGCGCTCCATCTGGGAGCTGCTGGGAGTCGCTCTGGCGTTACTGCTGCTGCTGCTGGCTTACTCACACACAGGACACCTGGTATGTCTCTCTGTCCCTACTTCTCTCTCTGTCTCAGTGTCTCACACACAGGACACCTGGTATGTCTCTCTGTCCCTACTTCTCTCTCTGTCTCAGTGTCTCACACACAGGACACCTGGTATGTCTCTCTGTCCCTACTTCTCTCTCTGTCTCAGTGTCTCACACACAGGACACCTGGTATGTCTCTCTGTCCCTACTTCTCTCTCTGTCTCAGTGTCTCACACACAGGACACCTGGTATGTCTCTCTGTCCCTACTTCTCTCTCTGTCTCAGTGTCTCACACACAGGACACCTGGTATGTCTCTCTGTCCCTACTTCTCTCTCTGTCTCAGTGTCTCACACACAGGACACCTGGTATGTCTCTCTGTCCCTACTTCTCTCTCTGTCTCAGTGTCTCACACACAGGACACCTGGTATGTCTCTCTGTCCCTACTTCTCTCTCTGTCTCAGTGTCTCACACACAGGACACCTGGTATGTCTCTCTGTCCCTACTTCTCTCTCTGTCTCAGTGTCTCACACACAGGACACATGGTATGTCTCTCTGTCCCTACTTCTCTCTCTGTCTCAGTGTCTCACACACAGGACACATGGTATGTCTCTCTGTCCCTACTTCTCTCTCTGTCTCAGTGTCTCACACACAGGACACCTGGTATGTCTCTCTGTCCCTACTTCTCTCTCTGTCTCAGTGTCTCACACACAGGACACATGGTATGTCTCTCTGTCCCTACTTCTCTCTCTGTCTCAGTGTCTCACACACAGGACACCTGGTATGTCTCTCTGTCCCTACTTCTCTCTCTGTCTCAGTGTCTCACACACAGGACACCTGGTATGTCTCTCTGTCCCTACTTCTCTCTCTGTCTCAGTGTCTCACACACAGGACACCTGGTATGTCTCTCTGTCCCTACTTCTCTCTCTGTCTCAGTGTCTCACACACAGGACACCTGGTATGTCTCTCTGTCCCTACTTCTCTCTCTGTCTCAGTGTCTCACACACAGGACACCTGGTATGTCTCTCTGTCCCTACTTCTCTCTCTGTCTCAGTGTCTCACACACAGGACACCTGGTATGTCTCTCTGTCCCTACCTCTCTCTCTGTCTCAGTCTCTCACACACAGGACACCTGGTATGTCTCTCTGTCTGTGCCTCACGCCCACGAAACCTTAAGGCTGAATTATGCTCACCCTGCCGTGAAGGGCGCGGGGGTGGAGCGAGGGGCGGGCGCGTCAAATTACGTAAATTTGTTGGGCGTGGTTATGCGCGTGGTCCAGCGGCCGCTCGCGTTGTGCCTGATATTTTTTCTAATAGCGCGAGCTTCTCTCCAAACATGGCCGCTTTCGAGCCACTGAACCCTGAACACTGAGCTGTGTTTTCACCACATTTCTTGACCCATGTGGTAGGCTATAAACTTAGATTTGCAACTGTTCGTTTTTAGTCATTTCACCAAGTAAATGTGTTGTGTTGAGAGCATTATTGAGAGAGATTAAAAGCAGCACAGAGTAGTAGGCTATCAGGGCTGAGTAGTAAAAACGGCTTTCAGTAAAAACAAGTTTGGTGAGTCCTTCATGTGCTGATGTGCGGTCGTTTGAGAGTGAAAGCGCACTCAGTACTGCACAGCGTTTCATTGCGACTTTTCACGGGCTGTTCTCACCATTGTACAATGCACACAATACATGCTGATCACTTTCTGAGTATAATGGCATCTGCCCCAGCGCGAGGTCTGCACGGTGACTCACGGAGACTCGCGGGGCCCCACCCCCACGGAGCTTTGCTCGAGCATAAGAGCACCTTTATATGTCTCTCTGTCCCTACTTCTCTCTCTGTCTCAGTGTCTCACACACAGGACACCTGGTATGTCTCTCTGTCCCTACTTCTCTCTATCTCAGTGTCTCACACACAGGACACCTGGTATGTCTCTCTGTCCCTACTTCTCTCTATCTCAGTGTCTCACACACAGGACACCTGGTATGTCTCTCTGTTCCTACTTCTCTCAGTGTCTCACACACAGGACACCTGGTATGTGTCTCTGTCCCTACTTCTCTTTCTATCTCAATGTCTCACACACAGGACACCTGGTATGTCTCTCTGTCCCTACTTCTCTCTCTGTCTCAGTGTCTCACACACAGGACACCTGGTATGTCTCTCTGTCCCTACTTCTCTCTCTGTCTCAGTGTCTCACACACAGGACACCTGGTATGTCTCTCTGTCCCTACTTCTCTCTCTGTCTCAGTGTCTCACACACAGGACACCTGGTATGTCTCTCTGTTCCTACTTCTCTCTCTGTCTCAGTGTCTCACACACAGGACACATGGTATGTCTCTCTGTCCCTACTTCTCTCTCTGTCTCAGTGTCTCACACACAGGACACCTGGTATGTCTCTCTGTCCCTACTTCTCTCTCTGTCTCAGTGTCTCACACACAGGACACCTGGTATGTCTCTCTGTCCCTACTTCTCTCTCTGTCTCAGTGTCTCACACACAGGACACCTGGTATGTCTCTCTGTTCCTACTTCTCTCTCTGTCTCAGTGTCTCACACACAGGACACATGGTATGTCTCTCTGTCCCTACTTCTCTCAGTGTCTCAGTGTCTCACACACAGGACACCTGGTATGTCTCTCTGTCCCTACTTCTCTCTCTGTCTCAGTGTCTCACACACAGGACACCTGGTATGTCTCTCTGTTCCTACTTCTCTCTCTGTCTCAGTGTCTCACACACAGGACACATGGTATGTCTCTCTGTCCCTACTTCTCTCTCTGTCTCAGTGTCTCACACACAGGACACATGGTATGTCTCTCTGTCCCTACTTCTCTCTCTGTCTCAGTGTCTCACACACAGGACACATGGTATGTCTCTCTGTTCCTACTTCTCTCTCTGTCTCAGTGTCTCACACACAGGACACCTGGTATGTCTCTCTGTTCCTACTTCTCTCTCTGTCTCAGTGTCTCACACACAGGACACCTGGTATGTGTCTCTGTCCCTACTTCTCTCTCTGTCTCAGTGTCTCACACAGGACACCTGGTATGTCTCCCTGTCCCTACTTCTCTCTCTGTCTCAGTGTCTCACACACAGGACACCTGGTATGTCTCTCTGTTCCTACTTCTCTCAGTGTCTCACACACAGGACACCTGGTATGTGTCTCTGTCCCTACTTCTCTTTCTATCTCAATGTCTCACACACAGGACACTAGGGGTGGGAGAAAAAATCGATTCACCTAAGTATCGCGATTTTTAATGTCACGATTTTTTGAATCGATCTTTTATTCCAGAATCGATAATCGCAAAAGCAAAAAAAAAAAAAAAAAAAAAAAAAAATTTTTTTTTTTTTTTTGTGCCCACAGTCAGGCCACTCACTGAACAGCAGGCCAGGCGCCGCCTACTGGTTTACTAGTGGTTTTATTACTTTATTAGTTAGTCTGAAGTAATAATTAGACTTCAGGGTTAAAGTGGGTGCATCTTTGGGCTTCAAACGTCGGCCCATATCGGCCTGGCCTGCTTGGTATCTAATGCCCGGCCTGAATTATGATCCCAGTCCGCCCCTGTTTTTAACTATATCGCCCAGCCCTACTCATGATATATAATATACAGTCTCTAGTGTATGATTCAACTTTTCCCATGTTCTAATCTAGTGTAAAAAGCAAACAAACTGAAAAAAGAAAAGAAAAAAAGAAACAAAAATCGCAATAAATCGTAATATCGAATCGCAATAATCGTAGAATCGCAATACTTAAGAATCGCAATATATATCGAATCGGCACCCAAGTATCGTGATAGTATCGAATCGGGAGATAAGTGAATCGGCACAGCCCTACAGGACACCTGGTATGTCTCTCTGTCCCTACTTCTCTCTTTATCTGTGTCTCACACACAGGACACCTTATATGTCTCTCTGTCCCTACTTCTCTCTCTATCTCAGTGTCTCAGTGTGTGCGCGCGCGCGCACACACACACACACACACACACACACACACACACACACACACACACACACACACACACACACACACACACACACACACACACACACACACACACAGAACACAGTGCTAACATGCAGTAATGCACAAAGATGTCCATGACCTTGTTTACATCTATCCAGCCACACACTGCATTGTCGGGCCTACAGTTTGTTTTCAATACACATGGGATTGTCAATAGATAATACAATCACAATTTCACCGTAGCACAAAAACTCTAAGTGCTGTTGGGTTAAAGTTCATCTTCATTCCTGTCTCTTGTCTGTGTTGCCAGATCAATGTAGCTGGGAGTGCATCATTCTTTCTGCAGTTATTTAGGAATATAAAATGTAGCTAAGTGCCACAGAGAGAGGTTCATTTGCATACATAAAAAACACTTAACACATAACGTTGCATATTAATCAAGTCCTAGCCTTGATCTATCATTCCACATTAATTACAGACTCAATTCCAAACTGCCCTTTGTTACCAAAACTCTGCCAAAGCTGTCTATGAGTCCATTTACACCTGGCGCTAACATGCGTTTTCTGTGATCAGATTGCAATCAGATTGTGTTTTATCACTTGAAAGTACAGGTGTAAACACCCCCAAAACGCATTGAAGAAGGATTGCAATCTGATCGGCCAAACCACCTCCGGAGGTGGTCAGGGATGCATTGTGTACACATTGAACACAAGTGTAAATGAAATGTGTCCTCTCAATCTGGATACAGCAACGTTTTGTGGATTGAGAGGACAACCATTTCTGCCATCAGATTGCAATCAGATTGCAGAAATGGTGGACAGATTTTGAAAGCGTGATCAAAACCGTGCGAAATGCAGTCACAAAACTTGTGTGTAGTTGTGTCTAAAACGAAGGCCAAGTTTTGAAAATGTGTGTGATCCGAGTAAGCCCCGCCCCCAACCCCCCACTTCACACCCCTGACATTCGTTTTAAGTCGTGGGCGTCACGGCTGGTCTGATCCCATCGCAACATTGTCTCTAGTTATTGTGTTTGATGTTTTATTTCTTCTACTATACTCCTTGTTTTAATACTTTACTACATTTCACTATCTTGCTAGCCAGGTTTTATTATTTTACTGTCATTATTTCACTATCCATTGTGAAGTAGCTCCTTTGTACAATTTGTGAAAGGTGCTATACAAAGTTTTACTTGCGAATCAGGTGTGTTTGAAAATACTCTCTCTGTTTTCCCTCTGTCTCTCTCTCTCTCTCTCTAGCTCTTCCACTCTGTACTGGATGGCTATGGCAGCATAAGCTCCGCCTGTCTCTCTTTGTTGGGTGCTGGTGGGCGTGGTCTGTTGTCCTGGCGACCCGGCTGGATGACTACAGGTCCCTCTAGCTCCGCCTCCTCGCTGGTGTTCCACACGAGCTTCGCCGTCCTGCGGCTGGTGCTGCTGTGGCTGGTTGTCTGTGTGTTACTGAGGAACTACCGCCGGGCACGAGCAGAGCTGTATCGCCCAGCGGTAGATCTCCAAGACTACGAGATGGTGGAGCTGTTCCTCAGACGACTCAAAATGTGGATGGGACTCAGCAGGGCCAAGGAGGTACAGCCTTGTCCACTTGCCTGTTAAAATAATGCAGGGTTCCCCACACTCCTGGAAAAGTAATACCATTTTAATATAGTATTTTCCAGTCCTGGAGAAGTTTGTGATTTTTTTTCTTTCCCCTCGGATATTAATATAATTCTTGTCTCATTGAAATGTGGTCATAGAGAATATTTTAGAATCAGTGAAAAGGTGTGTCTGTTTTTAGACAGACGAGTGGGCAGTCCATTCTTCTATATGTTTCAAACAGTACAGGAAGGTAGGGAGAGAAAAACATGGCAGCTTAGCTTGCCGTCCGCAGTCCCTCTGCTCCGCATTAAAGGTCCCATTCCGTGCAAAAGCTGTTTTTACTTGTAAATGCATATACAGTATACTGCTGTCATCCCTCCCTGTAATGAGTGCTCACAACCTCAGAACTGCCAGAGTTGGATTTGTCCCTATCCAGCTTCCCCCTGCAGTCTCCTTCAAGCCACGCCCCTTACACTCTGTTCCCCCAGACGGGTTAATGTGACATCACGCGGGTCCTTAAGCATACTGCGCGCGGTCTCTCTCACACAAGCTACCTGCGCCATTTTGTCTATAGCCACAAAATTAACACTTCTAGCTGGAGCGACGCCAACTGTACGTGATCCAGCAACTGCGGAGGTGCATTCGGTAAGTCTAGGCATTTTGAGATGTCCTCTTTAGCGTAGCAACTGTTAAGTTAGCGATAGCTCGTTGCTAACGTTAGTTGTGGACACAACCTAGCGTGCTGGTCCACGGACGCTAATCTGATTGGCCGCTGGGAGCCTGGGGTGGGCTCTCCCTCAGCGACCAATGGGAACTGTTAGTTCTGAATACATTATAGAAACAGACCATTCCTGGGAAGCGACGAGATGAGGAAGTGAGAACTCCGAACGAACGGGGTTGCTATATTTTTCGACAAATTAATCCAGAATCATGTTTTATGGACCAGAGACACACGTTTTTAAGAGGTTACAGCTGCACGAATTGGGACCTTTAACTTTTTAACTTGCCCAAATCTTTCTTGTCTTTTCTCTCCTTCCTCTCGTGCGCTTCACAGTTTCGCCACAAGGTGCGCTTTGAGGGCATGGAGCTGCCGCCGTCGCGCTCCTCCTCCACCAGCGACTGTAAGTCTCTGTGCTTACCGCCGCTGGACGGGCCCGACTCGCCGCCCAGCCCCGACAGTGTGGACGCGGGCTCCGAGGCGTCCTGGTGCCCGGCCTCCTCCAGCCCCTGCAGCCTGACCGAAGCCCCGGGGATCAGCCTGGGACTCGGCCCGGGCCTGGGGCCGGGGCCCGGGGCGCCGGTGGTGGGCGGGGCCAACTGGAGGGAGCGAGCCGAGACGGAGGCCTCCCTGAGGAGGCTCCTCCCCACGCTGGACGCCCTGCTGCAGCAGCTCGACCGCGTCACCGTGGCCACGGAGGATCTCTACCACATGGAGTGCGGTCTGGAGCGCGCCCAGAGGAAGAGGCGGGAGAGAGGGAAGGGCAGAGGAGGGAGGGAGAGAGGAGGAGGAGGGGGCCAGAGGGGGAGGAGGAGCGAGGAAGGGCGGAGGGGGAAAGGGGAGGAGGAGGACTCTGCTGGATGGAGAGAACGAAAGGGAGGTAAAGAAAAACACAAGGGGAGCAAGAAGGGAAAAAAGATGGATAAAAGTGAAGTGCCAAAGGATTGTGGGGACACTGTTTCCAACCTTAAAAAGACTCCTGTGGCTACGCCTGGTGGGCCTTCAAAGTCCAGGCCAGCATCTGCTTCCATCCACAACCCTGCTCCTCACCCAGCTGCCAGATCTGCAGTTAGTGCACCTCCTCCCAGCCCGGTCTCACCTGTCAAATCTCCCCCTACCCCTCCTTTTGTGCCGGTGTCGCCCACCACAACTGCCCCCGCCCACGTCCCACTGCCCAAAGCCGCTGCCGGCCCGCCGTCTACTCCTGCACCTACCCCCTCCTTGCCCTCCACTCCCACCCCTACTCCCATTAGCCCCGCCCACTCGGCCGGGGGCCGGGGTGACTGGGACCCCCCCACGGAGAGAGAGACCCTCCCCTCCTCGAGCCTGTTCAACCACCCGGCCCACACGACCACCATCCCCACGCGCAAGCGCAAGCGCAAGCCGCCACCCCTCAAAAACAAGGTGCACCCCAACCCGGACAGGCACGTGTCCGGGCACCCCAAATCCTGAGGACGAGGAGTAAGGAGAACTAAAGCAATAACGGTAGAGCGTTAGAATGTGAGAGTTTGCATTGGGTTGAGGATGAGAGGGGGACGGGGACAGCAGGTTTTGTCTTCCGGGTTCCCCTCTCTAAATCCATGGAAAGGAGAGGTAGATGACAGGAATTGACAGAATGACGCACTGGAAGGAAACAATAAACGTCACACAGACAGTGTGTCAGTGATTGGGACAAAGAAGCATAAATGGAAAGCAATAAAACTGTGTTTTATGCAATCCCCTAGGCCAATTGAGTTTTGAGCTGAAACAAGGTGCGGGTCACCAGTTGCTAACTGAATTGGCTTAGAGACCCGGTGCAGGTCGATGTTTAAACCAAGGAAACAAAACCTTGGCCTGACTTCCCTGGACCAAATGGAACCCCTGAGGCCCCCGTGTGGCCCTGGAGGTCACTGCGGGGCCACTGACAGCAGCACAGGCCCGTGCTCACCTGAGGACTAACAGACTCTTGCAACAGTAAGACTGAAAGCAGACAATCAATTTATTTTGTATATCTCAGTTCATGTGTTGATTTTTCAGTTATGTTGTCTGTCCACATATTGTTGTAAGGAAGCTATATTGTGTTTTGGATCACCATGGGTACTTGTGATCTTTTCCTGAAAATAGTCATGCGTTATAAATATGCATGCAGACACACACACACACACACACACACACACACACACACACACACACACACACAGATATACGCACATGCAGGTATATACATGCCAAGTAACACTGTAGATACAGACGCTCTTAATGGTAATGCTACAGCTACACACATTCAAACCCACTGAGGTACAACAGAAAACACACACACACACACACACATACACAAGGGTGGTGGGATGCTAACGGGCTGACACGCCTCCAGATCCCAGTAGCCAGTTCTTCAGGGTTGAAATGTAATAGTGCTCTGCATACAGCAGTATGCAGTATGCATACACATACTGTATACTGCTATATGCAGTATGAGTATGCATACACATACTGCATATAGCAGTATACAGTATGCATATAGCAGTATGCATACTGTATACTGCAGTATGCATATATCAGTATACAGTATGCATACTGCTATATGCATACTGTATACTGCTATATGCAGTATGAGTATGCATACACATACTGCATATAGTAGTATATAGTATGCATATAGCAGTATGCATCACTGTATACTGATATATGCATCACTGCATACTGCAGTATGCAGTATGCAGTGAAGGAGAGGGACAGAGATTAAGGGGGAAGGACAGAAACAGAAGTGAGGAGGAGGCAGAGTAAAGAGTGCAGATTATTAGGAATGAAGGAAAAGAAAGATGAGATGGTACACAGTTACAGAGACAGTTAAAGCTATGAGTGAGAGGGATTTGTCTTCACTTGGACTTACGGTACTGAACGTTAAGCTACGACTCTTTTGAATCCTTCAGGAAGTAAGTGAGGATGCATTAAAATTGACGCTGATCTTTTCAAAAATGTCATTTTGTGTTTCATTCGATATGGTTGTAATTTAAAAGCACTTTTGTTCTAATGTAGATTGTTTTTTTATGAGGTATCGTGGTGTTTGTGTGTTCTAAAGTAATAAGCTTGTTATCCAATAGAGAAAGCTTCACTCATACTGTATCTTAACCATAAGCGTTGCCAAAGCTTTTGCGTCATTTATGCAGCCCAGAGTTTTACCATACCAAGTCATTCATTCATTCATTTTGTACTTAGCACTTTATTTCCTAATGGAGCTGATATCCAATGCCATATTTAACTCTTGTGTGTCAGGTTTTAGTTTCAGATATTAACAGCTACATTATAGAACCATCCTGAGTATATCAAGATATTGAAGCAACAGCTAGCAGATGTGTTTTGTAATTTTGTCTGCTCTTGGCTGTGCTTTTTGAGTTGTTGTTGTTGTTTTGTTTTCCTGATCAACATACTTCCTGTGTCCAGTGGGCAGATCTCAGGGACCCTACTTTTTCCCCTAAACCTAGAAGGTAAACCAGGGCGTGGCATTACTGCCGCAAGAGACAAAACTGGGGGCGCAGCAGGTATGGCGAGAATTTTAGTTTAAGGGATGATTATCGGTTAGAACCATAGATTAAATAAAAAAATCAAATCAATAAAAAAAAGGTTAAAACATACTGCTGTGAAAGCTTTGGACTCCTGTGGCTATATGAACACCAGCTTTCTTCTCTCGTCCAAAGACCAGTAAGATAGTGTCTTTGTGTTGGCCTCCTGTGTTTTGAAAGTAATAATATAAAAGAGGACCAATATGTTGCAGAGGTACTGAAGCACAGTAATAAGTGTACCCTTCATAACATACGTATGTAGTGTAGGCCCCATTTCTCCCTCTTCTAAGCACCCCTCACCATCATGTGGCAAATGATCAAAATTCTCCCAAACATATTTCATTTTTGGAGCTTTTTGCAACTACAGTATTCTTCACAGTAAGCTGTGTGAGATCCCAGCATGTTTCAGCATCTCCTATAAAGAAATGTAAAAGATCCAACTTCATCTATGTAAGTACATATATGTATATATTGGTGCTTTTTGGTGTATATATTTTTGCTTTTCATGATCAGTATTGTTTATGTGCTGCATCGGAATATACATAGGTCAAGCACTGGTGTTGCAAACCCAAGGTTTCACATCTCTTTAATCTCATTGAAGTACTACACAAAGCCATAGATCAATTATTTAATACAGATCTTTGATAAAACTAACAAAAACATGGCCGATGTCTCAGTGGAGGAAACTCAGCCAGGTTCAAAATAATAATAATGCCCCACTGGCTCCCATGTACCTGCTCTGTCTGTACAGTGTGTAACAGGATAGTGCCAAAGCCCACCTACATGTTTTCTAGTTTGTCTTTGTGTTGTATGGTATAGCGTACTTTGTTTTCAATCCCATGCTAAATCAAATGTGTCATTGAAGATATTTGTCTGTGTTCTGGTTTTGTATCATACTGTATCTCACATATCTATATTTTGCAGTTGTAGCACTTCTCATGCTTTTGCACTTGACAAAGTCAAATAAAGAGTTTGACAGCTAAAATATGTATACTGAATTATACTGATAATAGTTTTGGTGTCAGCTGCTGGTATTTGGACCCACATGTAGGCTGAGGTCATTTTTCAGTTTTTTACAGATTATGAAAGTGCAGATTGTAAGCTTTCAAATGATGTGTGTCATACATTGTAATATGAAAAGAAATGAAAGCAACATTCAGAGATAACGGCCCCCAAAGTTGGAGACGCTTTTCACACCAAGGCAGCCAGGTAAGGGGGGACTGGACAACAAGAACTTTTCTTTAACAAGATACTTATTTACTGATTCTAAAAGGGCTGCATTTTTTGTGGACTGGATAGTTCAAAACCTAAACTTAATGGGGGGGGGGGGGGGGGGGGGACATTTTCAAAAAATACTTTTCTCATTTTCTGGGAATTACAATCGGCCTACATGAGGTACCTTCTCCTGGGGTGTGTCACAGGAATGGCCATGGATTCTGTTACCATTAGCCTACATAAATAATGTAAGATAAATCAAGCTCCAAATGATTGCAGTAGCTTTGAATTTAGAAACAGATATATCCACAGTCTTGAGATTGTTTTAGAGAAAACGATATGAAAGAAACAAAAGGAGTATCCGTTATGAGGCTAACTTTAGGCAAATATGATAATGTTTCAGTGTCACTGTTCAGGCCGTGCTTTGGAGTCTTGTCCAGGTATTCGTGACTCGTGAGTCTGGCCCATAGAGATAAACAGTGTGTATCTCTATCCCATAGAGATAAACTGTCTATCTCTATCACATCTAGATCCCATAGAGATAAACACTGTTTATCTCTATCACATCTATATTTACTTTACTTTATTTCATTTGGCAGACGCCTTTCTCCAAAGCGATGTACATACAGAAAATAACAAGCATAGATCATGTAACATACATAGTGGAAAGCAGAGATAATGAAAAGATAAATACAATAAAAGAACCAAAAAAAAAAAAAAAAAGACAGTTGAAGGTCCGTGGGCAGCATGTAAGGGAGATGGAGAGGGAAGGTTAGGGGGAGGTGAAATGGAGAAAAGAGATGAGTTTTTAGCCGATTGCGGAAGATGGGGAGATTCGGATATCCCATTATATCACATCTAGATCCCATAAAGATAAAACAGTGTCTATCTCTATCACATAGAGATAAACTTATCTCTATGGTCTGACCCGCTGACTTAAAGATTAATGCGGTCTGATATTATTTAAACAATCTTTGAGCAACAGTTGTACCAAAAGTTTGTGGCTTTGTGTTATTGTTGTGGAGGAATCTTACAAATTGGACGTTGATGGTATAAAACTATAAACACATGGAAAAATGGCCATGGATTCTGCACCTGCGTTACTTCCTGCATCTTATTAGACACAGAGGTTGGAGGAGATTCAAACTCATTTAGCGTTCTTGATCATTGCACTCTGCTCATGTGGTTGAGTTAATAAGAAAGATTAAGAAAGAGCACAAATCCAAATACCACACTTTTTTTCCCATAGTCTCTCTTTATTCCACACACACACATATTTACACACAAACGCACACTGCTTCCAAATGTAGTGTTACCTACAGCTTTACTCATCTCCTGTTACACATCAGAAATATCTTGATTAGCCCGAAAAAGTGCAAAGCGTTAGCGTTTCAAAATCTTCGAAAAATATGCAGAAATCACCGTCTTCATATACCAATACTTCAGCACAAAATAATACGCCTGTGTGATATCGTGAAGTTCAGAGGTTCTCAATTACAAATGCAGTAATCCAATTGGTTCATGTCAAAATCAGTGTGCATACATCTTCCTGGATTCTTTCACACTTAAAGAGGAGAAACTAAATTTGCCTCGGCTCTAAGACAGGTGTGTACATGTCTGGTTGTGTGTGTGTGCGTGTGCGTGCGTGCGTGTGTGTGTGTGTGTGTGCATGTGTGCGTGCGAGTACAATAAACGTCATCCCAAGAGGTGAAGGGATATCATCTAAACAAAGTCTGTGAAATCATCCACCGTAGAGACCAGTCTCTTCCTCTGACCCGAGCCTTCTGCGTTTGCCGCCGCGCTGCTCTGTTGATATGCAGACTTGTTCTGCTGGGTGTGTCCTTGGGTCAGCGAGATGCCCGGGGTCGGCCGCGACTGAATGTCCTCCTGGGCCTGAGCCAGAGGCAGGGAGAGGAGACAAGGTGAGAAGCCAGAAGCAGGGAGAGGAGACAAGGTGAGAAGAAGCCAGAAGCAGGGAGAGGAGACAAGGTGAGAAGCCAGAGGCAGGGAGAGGAGACAAGGTGAGAAGCCAGAAGCAGGGAGAGGAGACAAGGTGAGAAGCCAGAGGCAGGGAGAGGAGACAAGGTGAGAAGCCAGAGGCAGGGAGAGGAGACAAGGTGAGAAGCCAGAAGCAGGGAGAGGAGACAAGGTGAGAAGCCAGAGGCAGGGAGAGGAGACAAGGTGAGAAGCCAGAGGCAGGGAGAGGAGACAAGGTGAGAAGCCAGAAGCAGGGAGAGGAGACAAGGTGAGAAGAAGCCAGAAGCAGGGAGAGGAGACAAGGTGAGAAGCCAGAGGCAGGGAGAGGAGACAAGGTGAGAAGCCAGAAGCAGGGAGAGGAGACAAGGTGAGAAGCCAGAGGCAGGGAGAGGAGACAAGGTGAGAAGCCAGAAGCAGGGAGAGGAGACAAGGTGAGAAGCCAGAGGCAGGGAGAGGAGACAAGGTGAGAAGCCAGAGGCAGGGAGAGGAGACAAGGTGAGAAGCCAGAGGCAGGGAGAGGAGACAAGGTGAGAAGCCAGAGGCAGGGAGAGGAGACAAGGTGAGAAGACAGAAGCAGGGAGAGGAGACGAGGTGAGAAGCCAGAGGCAGGGAGAGGAGACAAGGTGAGAAGACAGAAGCAGGGAGAGGAGACAAGGTGAGAAGCCAGAGGCAGGGAGAGGAGACAAGGTGAGAAGACAGAAGCAGGGAGAGGAGACAAGGTGAGAAGAAGCCAGAAGCAGGGAGAGGAGACAAGGTGAGAAGACAGAAGCAGGGAGAGGAGACAAGGTGAGAAGAAGCCAGAAGCAGGGAGAGGAGACAAGGTGAGAAGACAGAAGCAGGGAGAGGAGACAAGGTGAGAAGACAGAAGCAGGGAGAGGAGACAAGGTGAGAAGACAGAAGCAGGGAGAGGAGACAAGGTGAGAAGACAGAAGCAGGGAGAGGAGACAAGGTGAGAAGACAGAAGCAGGGAGAGGAGACAAGGTGAGAAGCCAGAGGCAGGGAGAGGAGACAAGGTGAGAAGACAGAAGCAGGGAGAGGAGACAAGGTGAGAAGAAGCCAGAAGCAGGGAGAGGAGACAAGGTGAGAAGACAGAAGCAGGGAGAGGAGACAAGGTGAGAAGAAGCCAGAAGCAGGGAGAGGAGACAAGGTGAGAAGACAGAAGCAGGGAGAGGAGACAAGGTGAGAAGACAGAAGCAGGGAGAGGAGACAAGGTGAGAAGACAGAAGCAGGGAGAGGAGACAAGGTGAGAAGACAGAAGCAGGGAGAGGAGACAAGGTGAGAAGACAGAAGCAGGGAGAGGAGACGGGGTGAGAAGAAGCCAGAAGCAGGGAGAGGAGACAAGGTGAGAAGACAGAAGCAGGGAGAGGAGACAAGGTGAGAAGAAGCCAGAAGCAGGGAGAGGAGACAAGGTGAGAAGACAGAAGCAGGGAGAGGAGACAAGGTGAGAAGACAGAAGCAGGGAGAGGAGACGAGGTGAGAAGACAGAAGCAGGGAGAGGAGACAAGGTGAGAAGGACAGATGAAAAGATGAGAGGGAAAGAGAGAGATGACATTGGAATTTACGAGCGGAGATAAAACGGTCAATCAAACGAACAAAAAGAGTGCATAGGTAGACAGATGGAGAACCTTTTACCTTTGTGTGTGTGTGTGTGTGTGTGTGAGAGTGTGTGCGCGTGCGTGCGTGCTCATTTACCCGGGTCCTGATCCTTTTAATGTGTCGTAACCTCGCCAGCCACTTGGAGGCGTACGCATCGGAAGGGTTTGCTCTGTACTGATGGACCAAAGAAGCCATCTGGGGGAGAGACGAGGACAGAAGGGTGAAGTGAGTGTGTGTGACCAAGTGACTGTGCATTAGAGAGATAAAGTGAGTGTGTGTGACCAAGTGACTGTGCATTAGAGAGATAAAGGAGTGCACTTACATTGGCATGCAGGGCCATCTGTCGGACCAAGAGCGGCAGGTTGCGGTCCGAAACAATCTTGGCCAGCGTTGTGTCCACTAACCCCTCCAGGTCTGAGAAGGAGCAAGACGAGGGACAAGACAAGTAAAAGCAAAAGAGAGAGAGTGACAACAAGAGCAGGCAGAAGATGGAACTTTTTAGTCTGTCCAGTCAACCGTTGTCTCACCTTTGCGACACTGGAGGGTGACGAGGTTACATTCATAGTCCAGTGGTTTTATGATGACTTCTACGAAGTTGAACTGACCCTGTGTTGGAGGGGAAGAGAGAGGCACGCTGGAGTTGGGAGCACAACGTATTCACTACTTTTTTACGTGAAGACACTGTCTAGCATCGTGTCAAAACGCTTCTGATGTTTTTGTGCTGTTTTTTTTATGTGAAGCAATGGACCCGTAGCACTGTGCCCAAGATCACTTCCCCCTTGGGGACAAAAGCCTTTAACCTGACGCTGCCAGATGGGGGCGGTGTCTTGTGAACAAAATACCGCCCCCGTCTGGCAGCGTCAGGTGAAAAAGAGTTTACTGCACATTAGTTTTGTGTGTGCATGCGTGCGCGCGTGTACGTACTTTTATGGTGCCCAGTTTGTACTCCTCTCCAGAGTCGTTGTACACGACCATGACAAAATCATTGCCGATGTGACGCTTTTTGTTGCAACAGCCCTTGTCGCTCTCCCTGTTTGGCATCAGTGTGGCGATGTGGAAGATCGCTGCAGAGACAACATCCATGAATACCACAGGCATACAAAGAGAGTATTTGTTGTATGTGTGAGATACTCACTCACAACTGAAAGACATCACACACAAGCACAACATTGCTGAACCCTGAACCCGGTCCCTGAAGAGCATCAAAGACACAAACCACCCCCACAACAGTCTGTTCTCCCTGCTACCCTCAGGGAGGAGATACAGGGTCCCAAGAGCACGCACAAATCGCTTGAGGGACAGTTTCTTCTCACAGGCCACGAGACTCCTTAACATATACAAATAGTGTAGTAGCCGTACTGTACCGCACTGCAGCTGCTACCGTCACGTATGACTAATGTTCAATAGTATGTTTAATTAGGTATATGTTATTTGCACCTAACAGAATGTTATTATGTTTAATTATGTTTAAAGTATGTTCATGCCATTTGCACTATGGGCAGTGAATACGCCACCGTCTGTGGCGTGTCTTACTGCTTTATTGCTTGTTGCCTCTTGTTTTTATTTATTTATCTTTTATTTTTTGCACTATGTTGTAACGGAGCCTACAGCACAAGAATTTCACACGTGATACTTGTACTACTCTCACAAACACGCTCACCCTGCATGATGTCGTCGTGCCAGCAGTAGGTGAATTCTCCATCGTCTCCGTACTGGTCGAGCCCGCCGAGGAAGATCTGGTCGGGGTCACAGTCTTTCAGATGGATGAGTTTGCCCAGGCCCGTCAGGAAGGCGGCGTAGCGGTTCGAACCGTACTCGTTCGACAGGATGGCGACCTCGTTGTTTACCTGGCAGAGTTGAGATGTTGAGGGTGCAAACTCAAATGAGACTGTCCATTAACTCATTGAGTGCCAAGGACGAGTATGTTCGTCAATTGGTTTAGTAACGTAGAGTGCCAAGGACGAGTATGTTCGTCAATTGCGTTTTTTGACGGTGGGACGTGGATCAACGCCTAATATATCTCCTGTAAAATTTTGGGGCATGTTGAATGTGTATAACCTATTTTACCGACCCATCAGGTGGCGACAGTGCTCTCCAGATTACAGAAAGGTCCGGAAAACAGCAGGAAAAACCCCTGTGATGAAAGAGAAACCGCTCATGCTGCAGCCAGAGCCATATAGATGGCTCTGACTGCAGCTGATGTTGGCTGCGAACAGCAGTCAATCCGCGCACACAACTGAGCCCCTCTGCCTCTGTCTGTCTGTCTGTCTGCATAGTTTCTTCACACGATTAGCCACCAGAAAGGCAGCACCCAACGCCGAAGGGCCAAACCTTTCCCTGCAGTCCGGTTTGGCATTTCCGTGTCGCGCTGGGAGCCGGCGCAAAAAAACGGAGCGCTCCGAAAATAGACTGGGTGCATGTTAGGCTGTGTGTTAGTGTGGGGAGGAGTTTGCAGCTGAGGGGGGGAGAGGGGGGTGGGGCACGCAGGCACCACACAACTACACCACGTCACTACATCAGAAAATATTATCTTCAGACTCAGTGAATGTGCTTGAAATGCTGCATTTCACAAAAGGCGGAATAACTCAGCTTCTAATTTGAAAAGTGTCTTTTTGCTCAAAACAGCCTATCTTCTCCGGCTCATAACTAAAGAACGGAAAATGGGATCAATAAACTTTTTTTTGCAGATGATAGAAGAGAGTCTCATCGTTCTTTGTGCGTGTTCGGTGTTTACATAGTAATATCACACAATATTCTGTGGGCCTTGAGAAATCACTGAAAACGCTCTGAAACTCTGGCACTGGGAGCGTCCGTTCTCCAAAAGTGGCTGGCACTCAATGAGTTAAGTGACAATAATATTCAATGATGACAATCAGATTAGATAAATAATTTAGAGAGAGGAACTGAGGACACAGGAGTCAGGGCTGACATCTGAAAGGTGTGCTTGTGTGCGTGTCTGTCTCACCTGACCAGAACCTACGAACACCACTCCGATCTTATGGGTGTCGTAAGGGGGCATCTGATCCAGTACCTTCACAGCACGGTCGATCACCTACAACAGAGGAGAAACATCGTTTACAAATGCATTTACTGCTCAGGAACAGATTCCAGCTAGACTGAAAAGGACCAACTGACCTGAGTTTTGGGCAGCAGCAGGGGTTTGTTGGCCTCGTTCCCAAAGAAGGGAGAGTGATAGAGCTGGAGGAAGACAAAACTACAGAGAGAAAGACGGAGAGAAAAGAGAGATGTTTGTTATGGGTACCACTTTAGGTTTGTAACGTGTTATTAGCTCATCACATATCAGTTGTAGTTTTCAAAAACTGGTTGTTATATGTTTTTCACTGTGTCAATTGAGTAATCTAATTATTCAAATTTAGGCAGTAGACGCTAATTCCTCTCGGACCAAAAGCCAGTGGAGCCAAGATTGGCTCTTGATTGCTTCTGCGGGCTCTTCGTACCCAAATGTGGGCTTTAGGTACAAACAATAGATGCTGTGTTGATGTCCTTTGTTTATCAGTGTTGCGTGTGTGCGCAGCACCTCGGGCTGATTCCAGCGATCTTCTCTGTGTTGCTGGGTCCAGGGCGGCTGTGGTAGGAGTCCCTCTCTGTCCTCCTCTCTCTCCTGGAGGAGGGGGCCGACACAGAGATGGTGTGACCCCGGGGGCGGTGTCCTCCACCGGGGGAGATGGGTCCAGGCTGGACGCTCGCTGTCGGGAACTCCAACTTCATCCTCGCTCCTCCTCCACTCTGGGGCAGCACGGCGCACGGAGCTTCACCCCCTTGATTCGGACCTCCCGGTCCATTCCCCTCTCCTCCTCCACCACCACCACCACCCTCCACTTTCTCTTTCTCCAGATGAGGCTGTTGGGGCTGCGGTCTGCCCTCTGAAGGGGCCCTGGGCCGGGGTGCGTCGTCTCCTCCTACCGCGGTCCCCGACTCTAGAGCGGCATTGGAGAAGGCTTCGGGCAAGGTCTGGAGCTCAGGGGAGGAGCTGGACTTGTTAAGCCCCTGGCCCTGGGACTGAGTGTGGGTCTGAAAGGGAAGCTCGGGCCCCTGGCTGCCCGGCGTGGAGGGTCCGAGAGTGGGCTGGTCGATGGGAATCGCTCCCTCGCTCACCTCTTCCAGAGTCGACTTGTCATCGTCCTGACTGGAGGTGGAGGAGGACTGGAGCAGAGAGATAAGATAAGACGAGTTGAATATAAAAAATAACAGAGGAGACAACGCTCTGCATAAAATGGCAAACTGTCATTGCGTTATGGCCTTTGGTTCGGCGTTTATACCAGCCGCAAATGTGATTGAAAACGCTGTAGTGTGCATGCCCCGGCCAGTAGGGAACGGTGTAACTTTGCAATACAACACCACAGAATAACACCACATGCTACACGTACTGTAACACACAAACGCTTCCTTCTACATCACAGTGTAGAACAACAAAGCAAAGACAAAACACTCCGCTGAACACAGTATGGAGATACACTGCTGCAGATTGTTGGACTACTTGGTTGCATTAAAGAATAAATACCCAGTAAAGCCCTATCAGAAGATAATTTCGCTAAGTTTTGTGAAACATTGGCTGCTATTTCAATTGTAAATTTCCTTCGTTGAATTAATTAATATGCACGAACGTTAATAGCGGGCACTAATTGCCCATTATGTATTTTTAGCAACTCAAGATCATACTCTGGTGTCACGATAGCTTGTTGAATGCGCCATTGTGCCTTTAAAGTCGAACTGAACCCGTTCGTCACGTGCGTCGCAGTCCGTTTCAGACTGAAAACATAATTTGTCTGAGATGACAAGTTGAGAGGCGGGTCATAGTATCATGTCGATGATTTGATTTGACAATTCTGTCGACTGGCTTTGGCATTGGTCAATCATGGCGTGTTCCACCCCCAAATCGAGTGGGATTCAGCGTGTTGTCGTGCTACGCGAGTGGGATCCGCGGAGTACCAGGCAGCCACCTGCTTCGTGCGGAGGGAGCGGACAATCCGATGAATGGGTGCTGCCCGCTCGCCTGGAATCTCCGAGGGCAGACCCCTGACAACCACGCTCTCAAGCGCGCGCCTTTTACGCTATTTCTGTAAATACGATATCTGTGGAATGCACGTTTTAACCGGTTTTAACGAGCCAGTCACATTTCTTTGCATTCTTAGATATTATAGTTTTTGTTTTTTGTTCATGTTTCTAACAATTGGCCAACTTAGTAGTTAGTTTATGGGATAGAAATTCTGCCAGATGACAGGCACTAGGTGCCATTTTCGACTTCATTTGGAAGAGAAAATTATCGTGAAATGAAGATTTGATTGACAGCTGCATGTCATGATATGATTGGTTGAAATGGGGTAGAAATTTGATAGTACTGGGTGACGTCAGCAAACTGTAAATTACTGTTATCAATGAAATCTTGAAAAATGAACTTTTGATGTGAAAAAGTGTGAAAAACTAAAGAAATTATATTGTTGTGATTTGTTTTGCATACATTATTAACCCTAGAACACTAACGTGATTTAAAGTCACACCATCACTAACGTCGGGTGTATTTCACCCGATGCAATATACCCCATAAAACATACTTCTCATCAAAATATCTTAAAGTACAACAATACATGGCAAATTGAGGTACTCTTCTTTTGTTTTTAAATGTGAAATATCACAAAAAACACAAAAAAGTTTATTATGGGGGACACTATAAAAAATATGTCAAATTCGGGAAAAATGAGGTAATCGTTATAAAAAATCCCCCCCCCGCAAAAAAAAAGGAGCTCCCAACTTCTCTTTCGGTCCACCCATTCATGGGACTTGTGTGGTGAAAAAAAAAAAAAAGTCACCACAATACCATTGTAACTAACCCAAAGATATTTTACCCTCTATCACTAACGTCGGGTGAAAATCACCCGAACACGTAGCCGGTAGAAAAAACCATGAATGGGAGCAGGGAAACAAACCTACATTCAATGACGTCAGTGAGCATCCTGAAGGTACCTAAGGACCCGCCCACCTGAGACAGCAGCAAGACAATGAAAATCACGTGAATTCAATTGTCCGGGTGAAAATCACCCGACGTTAGTGTTCTAGGGTTAAGAAGGTGCACTGCATACCCAGGTATTTGAACTAAAATAAAATAAAAGTCATTTATGAGTTCAGCTCGACTTTAAGGCTATATTATTGATATATTTATTGATTGATTGAGGTGAATGTTCCTGTTGTCTTTCATTGTCTTCCATGTGCGAAGTGGGGCCGTGTCGTCACAGTTTTCACAAGAATTGCATTTTGTTACTTTACATGGTGACGGTAAGGAGGGTGGCATTATCAAAGAATTCCACTTTGGAAACTGGTTTCACTTTTTTGTGTTTTCAGGCCCCAATAACGCTGTTGTCATGGAAACGGAAGGCCCAAATGCAACGAAAATTTGCGGTTTTATGCAGAGCGTAGCATAACATTGGTGTGTTGGTGACTACCTACCCTGCTGAGAGTTCCAGGGGGCGGGGTCTTTGTGAACTTGTCAGCAGACATGAATATGGGCTCAGAGACCATTGGTTCAAACTCCTCACTCTCTGGCCAATCAGATGGGGAGTGTGCCGAGGTGACCCCTGACCCTTCCTCCAGCACCACCACCGAGTCTACAGCAAGAAGACACAGCAAACAAACATGTGGGTATAGGTGGACACACACACACACACACACACACACAGTTCTACACCAACTAAGGTGCACCCACGCCCACCCACCCCCCCCCACTCACACACACACGCCAGTGTTGAGTCCACGTTTCATTACACAATCATAAAACACACAAATCAAAACACTCCCACCTCAAGCATAAACAAACAACTGTGAATTTAAATTTTGACAGAAACACCACACACACATTCTCATCTGACCATTAAATGGTCAGTAAATTTTACACTACTTGGTCTAGAGCAGGGATGTCAGAGATACCTACCAAAAAACAAAGGAATCAACAAGATGCTGTCGAAAAAGAGAAAGGTTGACACGGAATGCAGGCAGTTTCAAGAGAAATGGAAAGAGCAGTATTTCTTTTGTGAAGTAAATGGGTAAATGAGTCGAATTGATTTTAGTAAAAAAAAAAAATCTGGCCCCCATGAGGTCTCAGTTGAACAAATCCGGCCCTCTACCTAATATGAGTCTGACACCCCTGGTCTAGAGTCTAGACAGACGAAATCTAAATTCTAGCCAAGTACATTAGAAGGCAAAGGAAAGACAATTAAATCACGCTGACAATATGAAACAAAATCAGATGCATCTACATTAATCACCAGGTGATGAAACAAACTCAACTGGCAGACAAGCAAATAGACACACGTGCGCACACACACACACACACACACACACACACACACGTGTGCACACAAACAACCTAAATCCATCCTACAAACACTGAATAATAAATTTGTGTTTGGGGTTGCTCGTCTGAAAACTCTGAAAACTCCTCTCTTGCCAGACTGGCCTCTACCACCAATAAGGTGAGAACAATTTCTTCTACTTGATGAGGTCTGAGCTTTCCTGTTGACAACAGAAGGTCACAGGTTAAAGTCAAACCTCGGAACACGTTCAGGAAGACCAGAGTGAGAGGTCGCACAAGAGGATTAGAAGGAAAATCAACAAGGGAGTCCAAAAAAATTAATTGTCATTGGTTGATCCTTGTGCAGTAGTCACGTACATACATTCAGCCGTATCATTGGCTCGTTTGTCGCTTTGATCCTCTCCCATAGCTCAGTCAGCTGTTGACGACCCTCCCTCCATCCCATGTCAATAATATAAGATTGATGGGTAAAGCAGAAATGCAGTATAATATATTCCGTCACTTGTGCCATTTTGGAGCATAAAACAGCTTGTTTACCACGAGGAGCCGAAACACAAAGAAACTCACGTGTGAGTTTCTTTGTGTTTGTGTACCTTACTTGATTGATTGATATATTGCCTAGTTTTACACTACAAGACTTTCCTCCTGATTTTACACAGGATTTCCAGTTGGGCTCAGTCTGTCTTTGTTGACTCTAGTCTTGTTGTCTGCAGTTGTTGTTGTGCCAGTCGGCAGCAACATGTGTTAGGGTATACTGGGTACAGATCTGTTAGGGTATACTGGGTACAGATCTGTTAGGGTATATACTCTACTGGGTACACATTTCTATTTTGACACTTTTGCGCTGAGCCCAGAGTTCAAAATATCTCAACGCTCACCTACTTGTCGCTGACCTTTCATGAGCACAACCAATCAGAGGAGAAAAGAAGATGGTGCTGTTGCTGCTCACCTCTTGTCCTGCAGGTTTGCGCTCCACTCTACCTCGCGTTGAGAAAAGTGCACTTTTCGCTTATCGTGTGAAGGGGGCTTTAGTGTAAACTGCCTCCAGATTTCTAGTCTTCTAGTATAACCTGCCTCCCGATGCCAGTCGGAGCCACAAAGATTATATCAAACATGTTTGAATTTCAAAGTGAAAAGTCTTGTAGTGTATACTGCCTCGTCTGAGTCAGTTGTGTCGTGTATTTCAGTCCGTTTTTTCAGTCGTGATCAAAAATCGTAATGAACCAGTCTTGTAGTGTAAACTCCCCAGCCTTTTCAGAATCTGTTAAGATTTTCAAAGTCTTCTAGTGTCTCACAGGCAGGGGGGGAGAGAGGGTATGGGGGAAGGCGGCATACAGTACATGTTTGCTTTGATCTGGGGGGAGAGTATGAGGGAAGGGGGGGGCGGGGGCACACATGTGTTAGACGGTACCTGCCCAGGAAATACTCCTGTGCAAACTGCCAGGAGGGGCCGGAGGGCCTGGAGGGCCTGGGGGGGCAGAGCCCAAACCCAGAGACCAGAGAGAGCCACACACTGCAGGCAGGCAGGGAGCCAATGGGACGGGTTGGGCACACGCCGCCACAATACACCGCAGCCAATCACAAACCAGCATGGTGGTGTTGAAGATGAAAAAACATGAAAACAAAACTAATCAGGAACAAGAACAAAAATGTAAAAAACAGACCAGTTCAAAGAAAAAAAAAAGGATGTAAATGAATTACAATGAGAAGAGGAAAGAATGTTGAAGGAACGTGAAGCAGAGTTCACAAGGTCATGAAAGATAAGATATAAAGATGAGAAGTGTGTGTGTGTGTGTGGGGGGGGGGGGGGGTGAACCCCAGAGCAAGAAACCAAACAAACAGCAGCACAGGTGACAGGACACACAGGTGACAGGACACTGAGCAGGTGACAGGACACTGAGCAGGTGACAGGACACTGAGCAGGTGACAGGACACACAGGTGACAGGACACTGAGCAGGTGACAGGACACTGAGCAGGTGACAGGACACTGAGCAGGTGACAGGA
This sequence comes from Poromitra crassiceps, assembly GCF_964638095.1. NCBI lineage: Eukaryota > Metazoa > Chordata > Actinopteri > Beryciformes > Melamphaidae > Poromitra > Poromitra crassiceps. Next base: position 413,960 of record NW_028152231.1, on the reverse strand, counting down.
CACTGAGCAGGTGACAGGACACTGAGCAGGTGACAGGACACTGAGCAGGTGACAGGACACTGAGCGTGGATGAAAAAGAGACTTCTGCTAAAAAAAAAAAAAACGTTTGAACTTGACCTGAGCCAGCGCAGGCTGCTGCTCTACTGACCTGAGCAGAGTATTTACTGAGATCATCAAACCCATAAGCAGGAGCGAGGACAGGCAGTCATGCGGACAGGATGGCCAATCACGCGTAAACATCAATTCAATTTCTATCCAGTCAGGATGTGCTGTTCCATTTATTGACAATAACACCAGGTGGGAGCTCTTTTCTAAATGAATAGTACACACAAAACCCCAGGTACACTTGCCTGCCTGCCTGTCCTCTTCAATGCCACACTTCCTGCTCAGCAGGAAGCTAAATGTCAATGTTTTTTGGACCTCACCTGTATGGATTTCAGCTGCAAGCAATGACAAGATGAAAACACAACTCTCTCTCTCCCTCTGTCGCTTACTCACCGGTGTTGGAGCGCTGGATCAGGTTTGCCTTCCCTCCTGCACTGCTGTGTGTTTGGGGAGGGGGTTGAGAGATGGGGGCGGGGGCGGGAGCTGGGGCTGGTGGTGGCGGGGCAGCGGTGCTGGCCGGGGCACTGGCTGTCTGGGCGGGCGGCTCCTTCACCCCCTCCATCGCCATGAGCACAGTGGAGAGCTCCTGCAGGGGCATCATGCCCAGCTCTGAGGAGAAGGGACTGGGAGGGTTCTCCAGAGACATCAGCCAGCTAGTGTTACCTGCACACACAGACACCAGTACAACAACAGTAGATCAGACCAGTGGGTTCTCAAACTTTTTCACTGCAAGGACACCCTAAACGGACAAAAATTTGACCACATTTGATAAGATTTTTTGCTTTTAGATGTTTTATTACAGAAAGTGTATGAAACCCATGAGCAAAACAGTCCTACATTCTATCACTGTGTTGCTTATGGATGGAATTATAGTGAAAATAAATGATCCCCTTTTTTGCTGGGTACCCGCTGGAATCCCCTCAAGGACCCCTGGGGGTCCCCGGATCCCACTTTGAGATCCACTGGATTTAGACCACTGGATTAGACCACTTGATCGATGGATAATATCTCTATACATCTATTGCTCATCGTTCCTCCTATCTGTGGAATCATCCATCATAGTGTCAACAGACAGTCTTTAAGACAGAATTTAATATTAGAACAGCTCAAAACGGAAAACTGTGCTGATTGACATAAGCCTGATGACTTGTTGTAAGCGTATCTTCTTTGAATGAGTGACTTGAATGCTGATGATGGACAGCAGCGACAGATAGGAGCGACGGAGGCTATTCAAAGATTGAGACAAAAATCACACAAACAGCTAAACCCCGATGGGTTAACTGAATAGTGAACAGCAGTACCTAGATCTCTTCACTCTATAGTGTGTGTGTGTGTGTGTGTGTGTGTGTGTGTGTGTGTGTATGTGTGTGTGTGTGTGTGTGTGTGTGTGCGTGTGTGTGTGTGCGTGCGTGCACGCGCAGCCTACCAGACGGCCGTCGTATAAAGATCTCCGCCCAGCCCTGTGTGAGCATGGGGACAAACTCAGCCAGGCTGGGATTGCCTCTGAGTGGCGGGGGAGCGGAGGAATGGGTGAGAGAGGCGGAGGAGGAGGGAGGACCCAGGCCATCCAGGGTGGGGGGGCCAGAGGAGGGGGGAGAGAGAGGGGCGGCCAACTCCCCCTCAGAGGGCGACACCAGTGGACTGAGACTCTGGGCAGGACCGGCACGCAGTGCATGGCCACCTGGGAATATAGGTGAGACATGGAAGAGGAAGGTCATCATCATCGCCATAACATTTGTCAACTCCTTCTGCTTTCGATGAGGAAACCAATTCACATTACTTTTTTTGTGATTCATTTTTTTTATCAATTCAAATGTTAACCAAACAGTTAGAAAAACATAACAGCATCTACAAAAACAACACAAGACACAAAATGCACCCACAAACACAAACAAAATCACTAAAAAAAAAAAAAAAAACCCACCCACCACCACCACCGACACACACAAACAAGGGCCCACAGCACTACGTATGTATGTATGTATGCCCCTCAGCCAGTACAAAAACTCAGCACTCTAGAACCCATTTTGACCAGATCAAAAACAAGGAGCATCAACAAGTGAATAGTCCCAAACAACCCAACAATCAACAAAGAACAAATAAACAGAACCTAGCTACCTGGCCCCCGACACATGGCTTCAATAAATGTGCTCCATGACGTAATGTGATCTACTTTAGCACCATGCATGAGGGCCACCAACATCTCCACGGCAGCCAGGTCCACAACAGAGGATACCCATTGTTGTTCCAAGGGCAGGATATGCAGAGTCAACCAATTCACATGACTCTCTTTTTTTTTTTTGCTGGATCAGACATGTGTACCAGTGACCAAATGTACTTGTTGCATCATGTACTCTTTTGTAGAGCTGGGTATTGGTTCAAATTTCAAGAATCGATTCGATTCCGATTCACAAGGTTGCGAATCGATTAATTTCGATTCGATTCGATTCGATTCCGATTCGATCAATTTCAATATTGATTTGGTTAGTGATACCAAAATGTGTTTTTTGAGCTGTACCCTGAATTACATGACTGTCCAGTTATGTAACATAGGGGTTCCCAACCAGCCAAGTAGATACATGGGAAAAAAAGTTGCAGACCTGTTGTCAATTTTAATGGTTTTAGTTACACATACATGTATATTTACTCACCAGGTGGTGACAAAGGGTAAATAACAGCCTTTTCATCTGTCAATAAAGACACTTTCACAATTATGCACAGTGATTTGATTTCAGCCTATATAATTTCTAAAAGTAGATATTAATGATCAAACATTTCCATTCATGTAGCCTACAGTATTTATGTTTTTGTTTCAACTACAAACATAAATAAACGTCAACTTGAAACTATGTTTCAACTACCACACACAGCATAATATTTTACCCTGTTTATTTAAAAAAAAAAAAAATCGATCTCTGGACATATGAATCGATAATCGAGGATTAAAATGAAAATCGATTAAAAATCAGAGAATCGATTTTTTGAACCCAGCCCTACTCTTTTGGTGACTGCCAGAAAAATGGTGACATTGAAGTGGATGCAGAGGAGCATTACCTGACATGGAGCGGACACGGATGCGTGTGGCTCTGTTGATCTGCTGGCTTGACTGAGACTCCAGTTTGGCCGGAGCCTCTTTGGTTATACGGGTGTGTAGAGATGGATCTGACCTACAGGACAAGGAAAAGAGAGATGATGTCAAAAAGCTTGAAATCTGAAGAATTCTATTCTTCTATAGATGTCTTAAAGCTTGCTGGTGGTGCTTATGTTGTAGTCATGTTCTTCTTTGCATTGCATTCTGACTCTGAGATACATTTGGATTTTGATATGATTATTATGTCCTCAATCGAAAATCCAAATAAAGAAATACAAATGTGTGTGTGTGTGTGTGTGTGTGTGTGTGTGTGTGTGTGTGTGTGAGAGAGAGAGAGACCTGGTCATTTCCCCTCCTCCTCCAAGCCGTTCAGCCATGTCCAGGCCCAGCAGCGCCTGCGTTCGGACGCCTCCGCTGGTTGTGATGGTCACCAGCCTGTTCCCCACGAGCCAGGTCATACTGCGACCCCCCGCTAACAAGAACTCTGCAATGGGAGACCTGGGAGGACAGTCAAAGAGGTCAAAGGTCATGATCCCCACAGTGCTTCATTCAACCTGTCAGAATTATTTTACAACCAATTATTATTTTTTACATCAAGTTTTTTGTTCTCGCGTTTTTCTCCCCAATGGTACTTGACCAATTCCTCCTGCTGTCGCGGTCGTTGCTCCGCCCCCATTGCCGATTGCCAGCCGCTTCTTTTGATCCGACAGCGAGGAGTTTCGCCGGGAGGATCATGCTATTCCCCCCCCAGTTCTCCTCCCCCCGAACAGCCAACCAGAGGAGGCACTTGTGCAGCCACCAGGACACATACCCCTAATCCGGCTTCCCACCCGCAGACACGGCCGATGATGACCTCCCTCTGCCTGTAAGGACTCCCAACCAAGCCAGAGGTCAACACATGGGGCTTGAAGCGGCGACCCTCGTGGTGTTGATAGGCAGGGACTCACTAGACGGATGCCCATTTACAACTCAATATCTTACAACATGCGGTGCTGCACATATAGAAATGGGAGCCAACCTCTTGGGCAGGGCTGAGAAGTTGGAGAAGACATATCGTGCCATCATGTCCAGACAGGTCTCCGTCAGCTCCAGGTGGACGGTCTTCAACCCCTCGTCCGCCTGGGTCACGGCGTTCTCGTCCGCCGAGCCCAGGCTGCAGGTGGTGGTGGAGGTGTGCATCCTACAGGGGGCGACAGAGAGATGGCTAAGCGACAGAGGTGGAGAGAGAGAAAGGCGAATGTATGAAATGCACACAGAGTTCATGCAAGTTCTGATACGTAAACATAGAGAAAGGCAAGAGGTCATACAACTCACAGCCACACACAGGACTGTTGATATGTGCTCTCGCTTTCACGGATACATACAGAAAACACACATGTGCGCATGCATGCATAATGTGTGTGCACACACAAGTGCGCAGTTAAGGTTAACAATTTAATTCTCTCCCTCTCTCTCACACACACATGCTGGGACTTGGTATAAGGCAAGTAGAACTATGTATGATATAAGAATGTGTCCAACAGGGTGGCAACATCTCCCTTGATGCTATTCTCTTATCAGTATTCATTGCAGCGAATAACAGCGCCTCTCTGTATCCACAACCACCATTATGCTCTGTAGGGAAATCCACCTCTCTGTATCCACAACCACCAATATGCTCTGTAGGGAAATCCAGTTAGCTGCACATTGGCTAATGGAAAGATGTGTCTGAGTGGACTGGAGAGCTCCCAGGCTCCACTTCTGCCTGCCAGAGTGAAAGTAAAGGCCAGGCTGGCTCGCTGCCTGGGGCTGAAGTCAACACATTTGGTAGGAGTGATTTTTAACAACATTCTCAGGATGAGTAAGCCAGGCTGAGATTTTCGCCGTTCTCTCTACACAGTGGGGGAGTATTCAAGCCGGAGAATTTTTTCCGCCGCCCCACATGCTAACAGAATAACAATCTGAAAACAAGGCCAAATCAAACAAACATAGATAGATATTATAATATATAAAAAAATATAATAAAATAAGCAGCAGATAAGGTACAATGGGACATAAGCAACACTGGGTGAAGGGTGATGTGAGAAAAATATAAGAGGGACACGTTTGCTCAGTTGATCTATTCAATTTAGCTTGACCTGTGTCAGCCCTGTAACTACCTGTGTCAGCCCTGTAACTACCTGTGTCAGCCCTGTAACTACCTGTAACTACCTGTGTCAGCCCTGTAACTACCTGTGTCAGCCCTGTAACTACCTGTGTCAGCCCTGTAACTACCTGTCAGCCCTGTAACTACCTGTCAGCCCTGCAACTACCTGTGTCAGCCCTGTAACTACCTGTGTCAGCCCTGTAACTACCTGTGTCAGCCCTGTAACTACCTGTGTCAGCCCTGTAACTATCTGTGTCAGCCCTGTAACTACCTGTGTCAGCCCTGCAACTACCTGTGTCAGCCCTGTAACTACCTGTGTCAGCCCTGCAACTACCTATGTCAGCCCTGTAACTACCTGTCAGCCCTGTAACTACCTGTGTCAGCCCTGCAACTACCTGTGTCAGCCCTGCAACTACCTGTGTCAGCCCTGTAACTACCTGTGTCAGCCCTGTAACTACCTGTGTGAGCCCTGTAACTACCTGTGTCAGCCCTGTAACTACCTGTCAGCCCTGTAACTACCTGTGTCAGCCCTGTAACTACCTGTGTCAGCCCTGTAACTACCTGTGTCAGCCCTGTAACTACCTGTCAGCCCTGCAACTACCTGTGTCAGCCCTGCAACTATCTGTGTCAGCCCTGCAACTACCTGTGTCAGCCCTGTAACTACCTGTGTCAGCCCTGTAACTACCTGTGTCAGCCATGTAACTACCTGTGTCAGCCCTGTAACTACCTGTGTCAGCCCTGTAACTACCTGTGTCAGCCCTGCAACTACCTGTGTCAGCCCTGTAACTACCTGTGTCAGCCCTGCAACTACCTGTGTCAGCCCTGTAACTACCTGTGTCAGCCCTGTAACTACCTGTCAGCCCTGTAACTACCTGTGTCAGCCCTGTAACTACCTGTCAGCCCTGTAACTACCTGTGTCAGCCCTGTAACTACCTGTGTCAGCCCTGTAACTACCTGTGTCAGCCCTGCAACTACCTGTGTCAGCCCTGTAACTACCTGTGTCAGCCCTGTAACTACCTGTCAGCCCTGTAACTACCTGTGTCAGCCCTGTAACTACCTGTGTCAGCCCTGTAACTACCTGTGTCAGCCCTGCAACTACCTGTCAGTCCTGTAACTACCTGTGTCAGCCCTACCTGTGTCAGCCCTGCAACTACCTGTGCCAGCCCTGTAACTACCTGTGTCAGCCCTACCTGTGTCAGCCCTGTAACTACCTGTGTCAGCCCTACCTGTGTCAGCCCTGTAACTACCTGTGTCAGCCCTGTAACTACCTGTGTCAGTCCTGTAACTACCTGTGTCAGCCCTGCAACTACCTGTGTCAGCCCTGCAACTACCTGTGTCAGTCCTGTAACTACCTGTGTCAGCCCTGCAACTACCTGTGTCAGTCCTGTAACTACCTGTGTCAGCCCTGTAACTACCTGTGTCAGCCCTGCAACTACCTGTGTCAGCCCTGTAACTACCTGTCAGCCCTGTAACTACCTGTGTCAGCCCTGTAACTACCTGTGTCAGTCCTGTAACTACCTGTGTCAGCCCTGTAACTACCTGTGTCAGCCCTGTAACTACCTGTGTCAGCCCTGTAACTACCTGTGTCAGCCCTGCAACTACCTGTGTCAGCCCTGTAACTACCTGTGTCAGCCCTGCAACTACCTGTGTCAGCCCTGTAACTATCTGTGTCAGCCCTGTAACTACCTGTGTCAGCCCTGTAACTACCTGTGTCAGCCCTGTAACTATCTGTGTCAGCCCTGTAACTACCTGTGTCAGCCCTGCAACTACCTGTGTCAGCCCTGTAACTACCTGTGTCAGCCCTGTAACTACCTGTGTCAGCCCTGTAACTACCTGTGTCAGCCCTGTAACTACCTGTGTCAGCCCTGTAACTACCTGTCAGCCCTGTAACTACCTGTGTCAGCCCTGTAACTACCTGTGTCAGCCCTGCAACTACCTGTCAGTCCTGTAACTACCTGTGTCAGCCCTACCTGTGTCAGCCCTGCAACTACCTGTGTCAGCCCTGTAACTACCTGTGTCAGCCCTACCTGTGTCAGCCCTGTAACTACCTGTGTCAGCCCTACCTGTGTCAGCCCTGTAACTACCTGTGTCAGCCCTACCTGTGTCAGCCCTGTAACTACCTGTGTCAGCCCTACCTGTGTCAGCCCTGTAACTACCTGTGTCAGCCCTGTAACTACCTGTGTCAGCCCTGCAACTACCTGTGTCAGCCCTGCAACTACCTGTGTCAGTCCTGTAACTACCTGTGTCAGCCCTGCAACTACCTGTGTCAGTCCTGTAACTACCTCCATAAGACACTAGAACAGTTCATTACAAACCACTGTCTGACAGGATTACATCTACATTTGAATTGAAGCTGAAAGTTGTTAGCTGGAGGCCGTCATGTGCCGTCCAGCAAAAATGGTTAAATCTAGAATTCAAATCTGATGTGTTAAAATGTGTGTTTGTTTTTGTTTATGATGAAAATATCTAGTGTTATCAAGGGGCTATATTTGAAAGCTTTTAGGATATACCCATATTATTACTACAGTCATGCTGCTAGGCTACATTCATTCTCTTACTGAGAACTAAATTAATGATCTTACTCAGACTAAGTCCCAGCTTGTGTTTAAACAACACGTAGACAGAAGACAGTCCCTTAGCCATTCATCTACTGACTTCATGAATTAAGCTTGACTCCAGTGGACACATACAGTCATGATGGCGGATGTATGAGCAGTGCAGCACATGCTCAGCTCAACAAACTCCAAAATAATAATTGTTCAACTTTTGTGGTGTAATTTAAGAAAATATTCAATTAGACAAAATGTAACTATGGTCATGTTGTCTGAGGTCAAAGACGGCAGGTGTCCACCAGCACACAGGCTTCAATCCAATTTGTCATTGATTTAGGTGTTACCATTCAAGAGACACACAAATGCTTTAGGGAATATCAGAATTGCAGCCATTTAGCAGGTTTGTTAGATCTGTATTGCAGTTGAGTCTGATAAAGTTCCAACTCTCACTCCTTTTAAATCAAATCCAATCTTAACATTTTATGACTGTGCCACCTTCCTTGAAAGGTTCACTCACTCCAGTCTACGGTTCACTCTTGCGCCGTGATACTTGGCTACTGAACTTTTACTGCCACCTACTGGACAGGAGTGGTATGACAAATTCAAGAGCTGTATCTTGACAACTGCAATGTTAGATCGTATATCCATCAATCACCCACTTTCACAGTTCAGCCAAGCAGAGATCGATATATATAGGTACAGCAGGGTAGGTAGGTCGGTACTGTGTGTAAGTAGGAAGTGTGTGTGTGTGTGTGTGTGTGTGTGTGTGTGTGTGTGTGTGTGTGTGTGTGTGTGTGTGTGTGTGTGTGTGTGTGTGTGTGTGATAATAAAAGTGATTTGAGTCTGTTATCCAACTGTATCACAAATCCACAGCAGCACAGCTAGTCCTAAAACCCCACACTTGGAGATTGCCATGGTCAATAGCAGCACAGCACAGTGTATGGGTCAGCAAAACAAAGGCATTAAAAAAGCAAGCGAGCGAGCAAGGCTGTTGTGTTGCTGTTGTCCTTCTCATTGGCCCAGGAAGCAGAGGCCCCTCCCACCAGGAACAGGGAGAGACCAGCTGCTGGTTGCAGTGACAGTTGTCAGGTTGTGTAAGATCACACATGCTTTGCACCAGTCACCTCCAGCCATTCAATTGTTGTTAGGCCAATCAAAATCAGGCAGCACCACACGCAGCAAAAACCACAACCAAAAAACAAACTCAAACCAAAAATAAGTGACAAAATATAAAAGCTAAAAACTGTGTTAGACGCCAATTCAAACAGAATCACATCGTTGGTAGATGTTTTCTGAACATGTATTCTGTAGACACTGCATGCAAAAAACACAAACGCAAAACTTCAAAAGAAAAATAGCACACGTATATAATGATCACAGCCCAAAACAAAACCAAAATTGTCAAACAAACCCTCCTCCAGCATGCACCACCCAAATTGAGGTTTCCCTGGTAACAAACCACCCGACAGTCCCCGCATGACAATGACCCTAGTTCCCCATCAACCATCCCCATGGTGGAAAGCAAGAAATGTTTGGGCTGTAGTAGGGTCATCTGTGGCACTTCCGTGACCGTGGAGAGCGAAGGTCCGTTTCTCAATGGATTTGTCATCTAGGAGGGTTAATAAACAAATTTAGCCGGGGTGTATTTTTAAAAAAGGCGGGGAAAATATTTGAGAGACCAAAATCCAAAATGTCTGCCGTGGAAATGAACTTTTTAATGGTTTGACCTACAATGATGCACAATACATGGTTTCAGAGCTTATTCTGGTCAAGTAATACATATTTGGTGTTTATATAATGATTTGACTTATTTTTTACCTTCAAATCCAAGATGGCTGCCAATTTTGAGCTCTAAAAGGCAGTTTTTTCAAAATCGTCATAGAGCCTTCATATTAGGCTTGAATGACAGGTCTTCTCATGATGAGTTGAATAATATACAGTATAAGTACACATAAGTAATCTCTGAGGTCAATAAAGTCAATGTTTGTGTGTAAACAACAGTTGCTGATTTGCGGTTTCCTATTAAATAGGGTAGGCTACTGAGAATATGGTGTCCAGTTCATCCCATCACATTTTCATAATGAACCAAAAACAATTTTGCACTATAGCCTAACATAAAATAGTATTCTGTATGCAAAGCTAGCAAGGTTAGTTGCTTGAGCTGAATTTAAAGGTCAACTCAAAACAAACAATGAAATTAACTTTGAAATTAAAACTGAATCCTAGGCTACTAAATTTCATCAGCACACAGTAAAGGAAACTTGTCTTTGAACTCAGCTGACTGTCTAGTCCTAATCCCTGTTGTGCAATGTCCCTTTTCAGTGAAGTTTTAGTTTTTGTTAAGAGTATGGACTTTTAATCTTGACCTTGTTGGTAGGCAACGGCCCTTTTTCAGTCAAGCATTTTCAGTTTAGCTCAGTCAGTCTGTGAAGCAGTCAGTGTCAGCACTTGCGCGAGCTCGCTTTTTCTCTAACTAATGTTAACATTACACACTTTAAGACACTTTGTTTGAGGATATAAAAGGAGGTACGGTGGTGAAGTGGTAAGCACTATCGCCTCACAGCTCGAAGGTCGTGGGTTCGATTCCCACCTGGGACGATGTGAACGCTGAAGGAATGCGTGCCCGTCCGCATGTCTCGGGCACGCCTGCGGCCTCGTGGGATAACAGCTTATCAGCGGGATATATGCCACAACACCACGCAGCTCGAGTGCTATATTGCTTTTATAAAACGGTTTCCAAGTATAATAATATAATAATAATAATACTATAAGTCCGACTGGCATGGTATTCTGATAGAGTCAGTTGAAACACTACTGTAAGGCGGGACCGCAAGAACGTGCGGGTGATTTGATTGGATCGTTCTGGAGACTGAAGTTGACATTGGCCAATCCTGGCGCTTGCTGAGAAGCTGAGAGCTTTCTGGAAAGCCGACAGGCAGCTCGAGCGCAGCGCTGCATTCTCAGCGCTTGCTGAGAAGCTGAGTGCTTTCTGCAAAGCCCGACACCAACTAACGTTACGGGGTTAAATGCGGGGTTAACAGCCTTTTTTTTGCAAAGAAGACATTAGCCCGCATTTATTCTTGTACAAAACATAATTTTCTGCGAAGTATTAGTAAAGTTATAAGCGAAGATCGATTCACAAGGATCTGACAGCTGTCTCCATTTGTTTTTTTTGAGGTAACCAAAGGCTTTTAGTAAGAGAGTTGCCATGGCAACCAATAACCCATGGCCATGGGTTATTGGAGTGGGTTATTGGATTTATACAATGGCTGTGAACCAATCAGATTGCTTGATTTGAGAGAGCCGTTTTATAATTCTATTTAATCTTCAGTTATGCTTAAGCAAGCCAGGCTGTTTATTTTCAAAAGCAAATGCATATGTCAGTTGACAGAAGTGTGGAGACAGATAACATTAACTTTAGCTAAAAATAATAACGTTACCTAACGTTAGCTAACACCAAATATCAATGATGACTTCTGCAAATAAAAATTGTTTTTGCATTTGTTTTATATGTTCTTGATGGTAGAACTATCTTTAGACTAGTGAATAACGTTGATATCCTCAAACAAAGTGTCTTAAAGTGTGTAATGTTAACATTAGTTAGAGAAAAAGCGAGCTCACGCAAGTGCTGACACTGACTGCTTCACAGACTGACTGAGCTAATCTGAAAATGCTTGACTGGAAAAGGGCCGTTGCCTACCAACAAGGTCAAGATTAAAAGTCCATACTCTTAACAAAAACAAAAACTTCACTGAAAAGGGACATTGCACAACAGGGATTAGGACTAGACAGTCAGCTGAGTTCAAAGACAAGTTTCCTTTACTGTGTGCTGATGAAATTTAGTAGCCTAGGATTCAGTTTTAATTTCAAAGTTAATTTCATTGTTTGTTTTGAGTTGACCTTTAAATTCAGCTCAAGCAACTAACCTTGCTAGCTTTGCATACAGAATACTATTTTATGTTAGGCTATAGTGCAAAATTGTTTTTGGTTCATTATGAAAATGTGATGGGATGAACTGGACACCATATTCTCAGTAGCCTACCCTTTTTAATGGGAAACCGCAAATCAGCAACTGTTGTTTACACACAAACATTGACTTTATTGACCTCCGAGATTACTTCTGTGTACTTATACTGTATATTATTCAACTCATCATGAGAAGACCTGTCATTCAAGCCTAATATGAAGGCTCTATGACGATTTTGAAAACACTGCCTCAAAATTGGCAGCCATCTTGGATTTGAAGGTCAAAAATAGGTCAAATCATTATATAAACACCAAATATGTATTCCTTGACCAGAATAAGCTCTGAAACCATGTATTGTGCATCATTGTAGGTCAAAGCATTAAAAAGTTCATTTCCACGGCAGACATTTTGGATTTTGGTCTCTCAAATATTTTCCCCGCCTTTTTTAAAAATACACCCCGGCTAAATTTGTTTATTAACCCTCCTAGATGACAAATCCATTGAGAAACGGACCTTCGCTCTCCACGGTCACGGAAGTGCCACAGATGACCCTACTACTGTTGTTGTTGTTGTTGTTTTGATTACCCAGAAGGCTCTTCTCTAACCTGCGGACCGCGTGATCGGAGACACTGATGCTCCGGGACCGGAAAGCGTCCATGGCCGACAGGTCCCTCAGCTCTTTAACCGGAGAGCTGCTGCTATTGGCTACCGCCGCCGCCGCCTTCGCCACTTTGGCCGCCCGCAGACTGGGTGGGTGGGTGGCGATGAATACCATGGCGACGGGGTCGGCGACGGGGTCGTACCCGCGTCGGGGGTACGTTGGCGGTGGGCAGTAAGGGGGGTGGATCATCGCACGGGTGTGGGGGGGGTTTGGGAATGTTTGGGGAATGTGGAGTGTGGAGGTTATGCCAGGAGGACACAGCAGGAAATGTCACCCGAACAAACAGCCACACGACCGGGTGACAGAGGGGGACACACGTCACGAGGAGGAGGGGGGGCAGCGTACAGAGGGGCAGGGCCGCACAGGTCAAAGGGCAGAGGTCACAGAAGAAGGGGGGAAGGGCCAGTAGAAATGTAGGGAGGAGGATCCAGGGTGACACAACCACCCCCCCAAACCCCAACCACAACGCAGAGCCCAATCGCAGGAGGGGAGGGGTCAGGAGGGGAGGGGTCAGGAGGGGAGGGGAGGGGTCAGGAGAGGAGGGGAGGGGTCAGGGGTCAAATGAAGAATTGAAAGAAAAAGAAAAACAAGGTGATAATTAACAGCAGTGAACACTATGATTCAGATTACAGGAGAAGGGAGTAAGAAAAGAGAATAAAAAATGGGGTAAAAGTCTTAACAAAACATAAAAATAGACAAGCTACAGAAGAGGGTAAAGTATTGAGGAGAGCACTGAAATCAACATTATTTCACACAGCAGCTACATAGTGAAGCCAAGGACTAAAAGTAGAGAAGAGGTGAAGCAGTAGGGGTGATGGACTCAGCACAGGTCGGACTGAAATGAGGGTTAAAACAGAACCACATGAACAACAACAGCACATCCAACTGAAAAGGAAACAACACGGGGTTAAACCTGAGGGTTGGAGCATAGCATGCCGGGACTAACTGAAGGACCAAACAACGCTCGACAAATGACAGCTGTGTTTTACTGTTGGAAGTCGATTTTCATGAGGAAGTCATTGAGACTTTATGGATCTTCCCTAAATTGAACAGGGCAAAGAAATACAGAAAGAATAGGGAATAGGTTTTTGTGACCAGAGGCTATGCAAATGAACTATAAACTCTGTGTGTGTGTGTGTGTGTGTGTGTGTGTGTGTGTGTGTGTGTGTGTGTGTGTGTGTGTGTGTGTGTGTGTGTGTGTGTGTGTGTGTGTGTGTGTGTGTGTGCGTGCGCGCGCGTGTGTGCGAGAGAGATCTGGCATGCAGCACTCCAGCCCAACAGAAGGCTATGAGCAGCACAAGGACAGATCACGAGCTAAACAGAATGATTACACAATATGGGAATACTCAAAGGGGACTTCAAGGGTTAGAAAAAAGTGGGGAGAACCAAATCAATTTTGCGAGGACATGAGGGGGGGAAAGGCCGAGACCACGAGGCAGAACCGACTATTTCCTGAAATGATATATCTGAGACACAAGAAAAAGCAAAACAGAGGAGGAGCAAGGAGGCTGAATTAGCAAAAAAGGGCAAAACAGAAGGAATTGGAAGGGGGGAGGCAGAGTAACATCGAGGGACTGGCCCATCCAGAGGTCACCTTGGTCTCAAACAGTATCAGTTACAAGAACACTTGGCTCTATGAGGTGTGCCTGGTCGGGCCTGTGGCTGACAATGCATCCACACTTAAAGATGAGGCTGCGTATTTAAGACGGGGCCGTTTGGATTGTTTTGACTGCATCGTGTTAGGGGTAGGGGTGTCAAAAATAATCGATTTATAAGATGCGTCGCGAAGCGGACGTGCACGATTCTGCATCGATTCACAAATGTCAAAAATCGATTATTTAAAAAATAAAATAAAATAATTTTTTTTTAATTTTTTATAATCAAATAAAATATAATGGAAGTACATGCAGTTGTTTATTTTAATTATGGATCATAATACAATGCAATTCCAAATGCACTGTTATTTTAAAAGTAGCCACACAGTGAGAAAAAAGAAAGTGAGAAAAAATAAATCATGTATTGCGGAAAAAAGTGATGCATCGATTTAAGATGCATCGAGATGCATCGATAATCGTACTCGAATCGTAATCGAATCGAATCGTGAGGCCAGTGAAGATTCACAGCCCTAGTTAGGGGGGTTAACACACAGTTTCAACAGACATTCACACCATCTAGAGATGAGAACGTGACCCTGCGGAGAAAAGCTGTTGTATTTCTGTTTGTGTACGTGTGTGTTAATGGTGTCATTATAACGGTCAGGTGACAAAACGAGAGCGCACCCTGAACTTCTTTCCCCGTGTCTTCTCTGAGGGTACAAGCTCTGTTATTCACATGAGGATGAGTACAAGCTCTGTTATTCACATGAGGATGGGTGGATTTAAAACAACAGAAATCCTGGCAGAAAAACAACCTTCAAAATGTCAAAAAGAAGAAAAAAAAGACAGAAATAATAAATACACAGAAAGAATCATCACCATGGCAACCTGAGAGGAGAATCGGTTCAACCATCACGCCACAATAGCAGTCATGCCGAGTCCGTGTTACCTGGTTTTGACAAAACCCTAAAACGTCTTCCAGAATAACGGCCGAATGGTCACTTCATATGTGGTGTGGTTGAGTCGGTGCGTCATCAGGTGTTAGCTTTGTGTGGAATGTGCGTTTTACCTCTTGGGCCTTTCGTTGAGGCTGGTGCTTCGAGCCCGAAACGAACTTTGCTCGGGACCGTCGTCAAATGGAAGCAGGGCATTGGAACGCAAACCCTGGTGGGGGAGAGATGGAAGGAGAGAAAAAAAGTTAGGGCAAATATCAAATGTATTTAAGATCAACATTCAACATCACAACCCCCATACTGACACACACCTTAGTGATGTACTGCACAAAGTCCTTGCGGAAGGTGAGTCTACAGCGTATGAACCACATGGCGATCACATGGTGGGCCAGGGACACGATGTACTGGTTGAACCTGGGGAGGAATGGGAGAGCGGACGTTAGCAGGTCGGCGTCCATCTTTGTGTCTGTGTGGATGTAGGTGTAGGTGTAGGTGATGTAGGTGCGATGCGTTTGTGCGTCTGTGTAGTGTACTCACTTGGAAGGGTTGGTGTAGGGCAGAGAGATGGCAAACACGCTAACATACTGCTCTGCTACAAAGTTGGCGTACAGATGGGGCAGGCGCACCAGAGCTGTGAGACAAAAACAACCAGACACGTTCTCGTTTAGCGCTTCAGTCTACAATGGAAACATGTTCTCATGACACAATGACAAACTAGAGGGCAGTTTGGGAACTTAGGCACCTTTTCGTGATTGACCGCGCCCATTGCCACGCCCCCTATTGGCCAGTGGGTGTGTGGAAAGTGAATCAGTTCGTCCTCGGCACATGACCAAGCTTTCTACAAAGTTTTGTGGTGTCACGTCAAACGGTTTGGAAGTGAGGTGCCTTTTTGTGATTGGATACACCCAATGCCACGCCCCCTTTTGGCCAGTGGGTGTAGAAAAGTGAATCACCTCTAAGTCGGCCCATTTCCAACCTTTCTACAAAGTTTCGTACATAAATAATAATAATAATAATAATAATAATAATAATAATAATAATAATGATGCATTTTATTTGTACTGCACTTTTCATTCACAAAGAATCTCAGAGTGCTACAGAGTTCAAAGCATAACAAGCAGACAATACATAACCATTCTAACGGGGGTGAAGACTAGAGCAGGGCTACCCGGCCCGTCGGACTCGGAGCCCGAACCCGGCCCGACTTACGGGCCGGGTTCGGACAGAAACATTGAAGTCGCGTTCGGGTTCGGGCCGGGCTCGGTCACGTAATCAGTCACTTGTTTTTGCCTTCAAATAATATCCATCATCAGCCCCTGAGCTAATTTACTACGTTAATGAAAGCACCTGAAGGCATCGAATGAAACACGCCCAGATCGACAATGCACTCTGCTGCTCTGCCCGGAGTCAGCTGCGTGGCGGCTCAGCGCTGGTGTCGCCGACACCGTGCAGTACTTCTTTCAGCGATGTGGGATTGTGTGTGGGCAGTGAGTGCACGGCACGCACGAATTAGGCTGTTTGGTGCTTTGCTTTGTACATTACGTATTAATCATTGACTGTTTTGAATTACGAGGACTGATTTTGGTTTGGGATTATATAGGGCTGTTAGGCTGGTTGCTATTTGCTGTTGTTGCTGTTGTTGCTGCGCTCCGTGGGGGGAAAAAAAATCAGGGAGGGGGTTCGGGCCGGGCTCGGATAGATTATCAATTGACACCTGTCGGGCCGGGCCGGGCCGGGCTCGGCTAATAATGTGACGGGCTCGGTCGGGTTCGGCAAGGAAAATTCAGCCCGAGCCCAGCTCTAATGAAGACACAACCTCCCGGGCCAACTCTGTTTGGCGGAGGTAACAAGGACGCATCTAAAAGTATAATGTAACTGACCATGATGATGAACATATAAATGTTGATATAAATTCTATAAAAAACGTTTGCACTCACTGGAGAGGAACTCGAGCATAGGCGATGCCATAGCAACGGTTGCCGAGATGTGGGTGAGCTTGACGATAAGAGCTGGGAGGAGCTTGATCATGATGTCAGGCATCTCCACCGTGCACATGGTCAAGGCGACCACACACTGCTTGGCACAGCGGTAGATGAGGCCGGTTTCCAGACACTGGACCAGTTCTCTCTGCAGCCAAACACAAAGAAAATCAACCAAAACCACAACCAACAACACAGCCAACCACATTCCAGCTTATGGATCCAAGTATTGTAGCTGTGTGTGTGTGTGTGTGTGTGTGTGTGTGTGTGTCTGTGTGTGTGTGTGTGTGTGTGTGTGTGTGTGTGTGTGTGCGTGCATGCGTGTACCTGTCTAGACTGCTCTAGGTAGTTGTGATAGGAAGTGATAGCAGTGAGCACAGGAACCACCGCCAGCTGAACATCAGTACGCGAAAAACCATCTGGAGTCTTCTTCAAACGCTCAGAGATCAGACGATCGGTCACCTACACACACACACACACACACACAGACAGAACATAGAGGTGAGAAAGACAGCAGTTGGTGACGTGTACACAGGCTAGTGTACACGTGTATAAGGGTTTATATGCATGTGTGTTAGGGCTGTCAAAAATAATCGATTATAAGATGCATCGCGATGCGGACGTGCACGATTCTGCATCGATTCACAAATGTCAAAAATCGATTATTATTATTATTATTTAATTATTTTAATAATCAAATCAAATATAATGGAAGTACATGCAGTTGTTTATTTTAATTATGGATCATAATACAATGCAATTCCAAATGCACTTTTATTTTAAAAGTAGCCACACAGTGAGAAAAAAGAAAGTGAGAAAAAAGAAAGAGAAAAAATAAATCAAAAAAGTGATGCATCGATTTAAGGTGCATCGAGATGCATCGAGATGCATCGATAATCGTGAACGAATCGAATCGTAGCCCTCTGAATCGTAATCGAATCGAATCGTGAGGCCAGTGAAGATTCACAGCCCTAATGTGTGTTACCATGCAGCAGAGTGTAGAGCAGAGCTGGTCCAGGCTGCAAGGCGAGGTGAGCAGCAGGACTTTGTACTGGATGGTCCAGGGCAGCTTGTCCAGAACCAGCTTCAAAACCTTCCAGTCTGTCTCCTACAAGAGAGACGGGTCACATCAGACATTGAACAATGTGGATCATATGCGTTATCTTTGAGAATCACACGAAGGCTCAGTTACAAGTGTGTGGCTGTGCTGTATCCAACTCATTTGCTGAGGCATCAGTTATATTAAAGTATGCACACCACAAGCAGCAGCAGCGGCTACTTTTGCAGGATTATCACTAGGGGTGCTCCAAAAAATCGATTCTGAAAGGATCGCGATTCTTAATGCCACGATTCCTGGATCGAGCATCATGACTCCAGGTATGCCACTTTTTTGGTTCGTGAGCTGGACATAATCAGTGTGTGTGCGTGTGTGTGCGTGTGTGTGTCGTGTACCATCTTTAGGCACTGCAATAGGACGCTGAAGGCAGGTGCGTAGGGCAGGTAGGCTGTACGAATGGAAGAAGAGGAGGTTGGAGGGGCGGTGGGAGGAGCGGGGCTGCCAGCAGGGGGCGACGCTGTGCCTGTGGGCTTCTTCTCACTGACACGCTGCTTCTCTGGCTCCCTGCAACAAACACAAGTAACAGTGAGCAGTTTTCATGCAGCATAACTTCAGCCAACTGAATTCAACTGAACGTTTTTTTACAACGCATGCACAGCTGCTGCAGATCTGTGGCATCGAGGAAGAAACGGAGAAGTAGCTACACTCAGCAACATAACTATACGCTCGCGTCATATGTAACCTTTGACCCATATTTACCCTTTAACCTCTTCTAAAGCCACCTATTTCTGAAGAAAATGGTGAAAACGACATACCCAAACTAAAATGCTTACTGTGGCTGAACCGCTAGGGTTACACACAACTGCCTGACCTTTTCTGAAAGGTAAGACTTTGAAGTTTATGTTCCAACTGTCAGAATGACTCTATGTGTTGCTGACCCTGAGTAACATCAGCTCAAACACAGTGGTTGATTCTCGCCTAGAATAAAAAACACTTTTAGACTGTAAACAGTTACCTGTGGTTGTTGTATTTATGGCTAGAAACCCAATGGAGACATAGCCACAGGCCTTACCACATCCCAACTCAAAGAAGATGAAAAAATACCAAAACATGAGTATTTGGCAGTGGTTTTTGTAGGGAGATAGCTAGGCGGATTTCCAAAAAGCCATTTGAAAAAGCCAAATAATCTGAAATGTTGTCTTTGTCTTTGTACATAGACAGCTATAACTTCTGTTGTGTTGATCTGATCTGAAAAAGGAAGACATGGTTCGATGCGCAATATTCAGCCGGTTAATTTGGTATGTAGCATGAACAGCATTGTTCAGAATTAACTACCTAATTAATCACATAAATGAAAAAATCAGAAACGTAACGCCAGGGTTACGGTGCCATGCAAGAGTGCTTAAAACTCAAGAACACTGGATCTGGTTCACCATTAGAACATTCGACTCTAAAAGCAACATCTTGGAATGTGCAAATGCCCAAATCCCACAGTCAACATTGACCAAGTGGCCTTTTGGCAAAATAACAACTTGTTAACCTGCGAGCTATGGCGTTTTGGCGTCAAACCTATGCTAACGATGAGTCTCCTGCCTGGGTTCAGATGGAGGCTGATGCTTGTCGGCCAACATCTCTCCCAGCCTTACTATATTCAGCAATGCCTGTTGTATCACAATACACTTCCACTGCCCCCTTAGTCCACCAGTCTATGCGTATATGGGCTCAGGTGCGGAGGCACTATGCCTGGCAGGCTGGCTCACTCTGTGCCCCGATTGTTGCAAACCATCAATTTCGCCCTTCACTTGATGGTGACTCCTTCCTGGAGTGGCGTGAGAAGGGTATTATCACATTCAAGGATTTGTACATGACGGATATTTTTGCCTCGTTTGATCAATTAAGAGCTAAATTTAATATACCAAGAACACATTTTTTTAGTTATTTACAGGCCCGGGATTGGGCCCGTAGACACACAGGTTCATTTCCCACAATTCCTGAACCGCAACCTATTGATGATTTATTTCCAGTGGTACCATCTCTCAAAGGCATTATATCTGTTATGTATAATAAACTTTCCTCTATGCAGACAACATCTCTTGATGTATTGAGAGAGGCGTGGCAGGCTGATCTGAATGTACAATTCACGGATACTGAATGGTCAGACATATTCTCAAGAATACACTCCTCATCGATTTGTGCCAGGCATGGCCTAATTCAATTCAAGGTGGTACACAGGCTGCATCTGTCTAAAGCCCGACTCTCAAAGATGTATCCGTTAGTTGATAATTCTTGTAATAGGTGTAAGTTCTCGCCTGCGACACTAGCTCATACATTTTGGTTTTGCCCACAGCTCTCAGGTTACTGGTCCTCCATTTTTGAAGCCTTGTCTAACATATTTGACAGACCAATAGACCCAAATCCTTTAACAGCCATCTTTGGCATCCAGTGTGAAGACGATCACCTCCCCAGGGCACAGTCCAACTGTATTGCTTTTGTCACACTCTTAGCCAGGAGACTCATTTTATTAAATTGGAAGCAGGCTGCCCCTCCTTCTTTTAAACACTGGATCAGAGATACATTACAATTTTTGAAACTAGAAAAGATTAGATTGGCTGTACGAGGGCCTAAGTATAATTTCAATAGCATATGGCAACCCTTTATTAAATATATTATTGACCAATTGTGAGAGAACAGTGTCTAATTACAGCAGAGAAAAGGTAGTTTACTATGAGCCAAATAACTGTACGCACTTTTTGTTTTTGTTTTTTTTTGTTTTTTGTCTTTTGTTTGTTTTTGTTGTTGTTGTTTTGTTTTTGTTTTTTTGTCAGTCCCCATGGGGTGGGAGGGAGGGAGGGAAAAAGAAAAAGAAAAAGTTTTCATACTGTATTTTGTGATATCCTTGTGTTTCTGTGAAAACTGAGAAATAAAGTGATAAAAAAAAAAAAATAACAACTTGTTGTCTTCATGAAGAATGTGGTCAGCTCTTATTGTGCATCTCGTTGGTTGTTCAGTCTTGTTCATATGACCATTATGCTGTTTGACCTGGAGCTTTATTTGATTCTATCTGTATTAACATAATCATGAATATTCAACATTATAAAACTCTATGCAATCATCCGGATTTTGAGTTCCCTGGCTCCCAACCTGCCACACTGCCACTCTCTCATCCTGAGTTTTCTTACACAGTGGTGTGTGTGTGTGTGTGTGTGTGTGTGTGTGTGTGTGTGTGTGTGTGTGTGTTCATGTGTGTGTGTGTGTGTGTGTGTGTGTGTGTGTTCATATGTGTGTGTGTGTGTGTGTGTGTGTGTGTGTGTGTGTGTGTGTGTGTGTGTGTGTTCGTGTGTGTGTGTGTGTGTGTGTGTGTGTGTGTGTGTGTGTGTGTGTGTGTGACCTACTAGCATTATGTCCATTTTCTTGAAGAACAATACACGTTAGTGCTTCCAAAAGTCTGTACTTTTATTTGAGTGACATGTAGGGTTTACTAGTCTACTGCTTTTACGTCAGGGAAGAAACTATATGGAAGGAGTGCTATCATCATCATCATCATCATCAGTATATAAATGGGAGCTAGGTCTCTGTCTGTTTCTCTGTCTGTCCCACTGTGATGTCATAAATCCCACTCATGACATGATCAGTGATGTCGTAAATCTGACATCATCAGTAATGCTGCTCTCATTGGCCACACAGCAGCCGAGCTGCGGGCAAGGCCATGCAGCGGCCGAGCTGGGAATGCAAGGCCAGCTGGAATCGGGGCTGGCCCAATCCCCCTCCCGCAATCCCCCTCCCCCAATCTCGCACGCTAGGAATCGAACGTGCGAGATTGCTACTTTAATTAAAATTGCCATAAGTGGGCGGGCGGTGGTTAGTCACAATTTTGGGGGCTGTGTCTGTTCGTGACATCATCAGTGATGTCATACATCGGGATTGTGATGTCACTTGAGCAATTGTGATGTCATCAGTGATGTCACTCGAGCATTTGTGATGTCATCAGTGATGTCACTCAAGCAATTGTGAGGTCATCAGTGATGTCATAAATCCTTCCTGGCTGGTGGAAGATGCTAGGAATCCAGTCTGCCGGAAAGCCATAAGAAGAAGAAGCTGCTGCTCGCGTACGATAATTTCCCTCCAAAACAATAATTTTGACCCTCAGGTACGATAATTACATTACATTAGAATAACATTTCCTACCTGGCAACACTGATACTGCCTTCTGTTTGAGACACAGCATACAAGTCAGTGTGGTACAGTGACACATCTGAAGGAATGGCTGTTCAAGCAGGCCATGGTGACACACAGCTCTATGATGCCGTCAGGGCAGGAGACCTGGACACACTGAGGAGCCTGCTGCAGAGAGACCACTTCAGAAGGCAGATCAATGAGCAGTGTCTTTATGTGCATGTGAGGTGTAGGAGGTGGAGGAGGTGGACCCCTCTGGGGTACGCAGCCTGGCGGGGTCATGCTGCCTGTGTGCACTACCTGATCACACAGGGAGCACAGGTAGACCCAGCTTATGAGGATAACTTCACGCCTCTCTTCTCTGCCGTGTACAACGGTCACCTGGACTGTGTCCGGATCCTCCTGGAAGCCGGGGCCGACCCTAACAGAATCATACGCGGCTCATACACCCTGACCCCTCTCTACGTCAGTGCTGAACGCAAACACCTGGACTGCTTCCGCCTGCTGCTCCAGGCTGCTGGCGTTCTGACCCGTGACGTGGCTCCTCGCCTGCTGGAGTGGGTGCTGTGGAACAGGTGCAACACGGCCATCGTCCAGCTGCTGCTGGACCACGGTGCTGACCCGGCCCTGGTGACCACAAAGCAGGCACAGCTGGAGAAATGGGCTGATCCTGAGGCTCTCAGGGTCTTTCTGGAGGCCAAGAGATGTCCTCGCAGTCTGGCCCACGTGTGTCGGACCCGGATCCGCCAAGTGCTGGGCACACATCGCCTGAACCAAGTCCACTCCCTACCACTACCACAAGTGATGAAGGACTTCGTGCTCCACAAAAACTGACTTGAAGGACTGACAGTTCATTTATTTTCATTTCCTAGATTTAGTTCTTCAGTGACTGTTTCAAACAAATCCAGGAGCATAGATTATATACCAGCAGCATACACCACCTGTAGCCAATCCTACTACTTGGAGAGCATTAATTGGAGTGTGTCTGTGTGTGCTCGGTTCAACGTCTCCAGAGTCCTCACCCCAGAAATTCTGTTTTAATCTTAATATGACGTGAGGTTCAGTTAGCTTTGCACAGAAACAGAAATACGTTTTTACTTTTATACTTCATTACATTTCAGAGCCTGTAATTTCTTTGTACTTTTACTTGATTAAACAAGTTGAATCAGTACTTCTACTTTTACCAGAGTCTTTATTTAGACAAGTAACTGTACTTCTACTCAAGTAAAGAATGTGTGTACTTTTCCCACGTCTGCCTACATCTCTCCTAAGCTAGGGCTCCTTGCTCGGGAATTTTAGGCAAGAGAGGACTTTGGGAATGTTTGTAGATACGGCCCCTGGCTTTGACTGTAAGAGCCGGAGTTGATACTAACATCGCTGATAAGAGCAAAACGCAGCCTCCAGGAACACTCCATTTGATTTGGACTGATCAAAGGCAAAGAAGTTAATTATTGGGAGTGAGGAATAACTGCGGACAAGATAAAAAAAAAAAAACACATAAATATTTTTTTTATTTTCAATTTAATGACCAAAAAGCTGATGTGGTTATTTAAGAGTGCTAGTAAAGAGCATGCTTGTTCTACTGAGGAAATGCTTCTTTTTCCTGGGTGGTGGTACGGCACAAGAAGATTCAACAGGCGTTTTTCACACGCAGTTTCCATATGTACTTCTGTGGCCTTTAGATCTTCTCCCAAAGGATTTTTAATGCCCCCATCCCCCCCATGTACTACCCATCTGTGTGTGTGTGTGTGTGTGTGTGTGTGTGTGTGTGTGTGTGTGTGTGTGTGTGTGTGTGTGTGTGTGCGAGTGCGTGTGAGCGAGTGTGTGTGTTCATGTGTGTGTGTGTGTGTGTGTGTGTGTGTGTTCGTATGTTCGTATGTGTGTGTGTGTGTGTGTGTGTGTGTGTGTGTGTTCGTGTGTGTGTGTGTGTGTGTTCGTATGTGTGTGTGTGTGTGTGTGTGTGTGTGTGTGTGTGTGTGTGTGTGTGTGTGTGTATATGTGTGTGTGCGCGCGCGCCTGCGTCCCTACCCAATGTCACAGTAGCAGTACGGGCTGAACCTCATGGCTCCGTCTTTGTTGGGGACCCCCAGCCGGTGAAGAGAATCTGCTCGCATCATCAGGAAGAAGTCAAACACCTGGAGGGGAGAAAGAATGGCAGGAAGTAATCAACGGAGGGAGGAGGGACGGACCTACACAAGACAAACGCGGTCATGGAGACCTGAAAACAAACACCTGGCACCTACCTGTAGTCGAATGCTGGAGGCGATAGCAGAGCAGTACTTGTTCTTGTAGTGAAGCTGCAAGTGGCTGATAAGCAACTCGTAAACACGACTAGCGTGGCTGGCTGGTAGACTGTACAGTTTGCTCTGTGAGGAGAGAGGTGGAAGAGTTGTGGGTTTATCAGCCAGCAATGTTACATTTCACGCTACATTCAACGCTTCTGCGGATGGACTCACAAAACCGTCTTCGGTTTGCACGAGTGGATTTCAATTTTCAAACCAACAAAGGTTATATTGCTATAGATAGCAGACAGAGTCTGAGTCAAACATGCTGAATTATCTGGCCTTTTGTGCATGTTTACATTGCAGTTGCAAGGTAGGAGTCATTTGAAAAGTTCCTAAGTAAGATTAAACTTAGGGAAAATATTGGGGAATTGCACTTAAGAGCCTTCTTAAGTGAGAAACATGCTTCAACGTCAGCCTCGGCTCGGGACACTAGATACTGGAACATCAGCGAGGCGGTCACAGGTCACAGGTCACAGGGGAGTCCTCAGCTAAATGAGTCAATTGTGTGATTTCACTAGGATTTCAAGACTAGAAGTTAGCCCAAGGAGAGAATGTAGTGCATATACTTGCTAATAGCTTTCACTCTCTGCTGGTATTCTACATCTACATTATATTATGCTGGCGCTGTTCACATCAGCTGTGTCGAGTCACATTTTCGGGGAGCCGGTAGGCTCGCCCGGCTGCAGCGCAGCCCTCGGCGCATACGGCGCAGGCTTTGACGTTGCAGCGCGTTTTCTGCTTTAAGGACAGACATCAACACTACATTGGCACATGACATTCAATCAATGCATTGCATTTTTAAGATCTATTTTGTGAGCACTTTTGTGAATCTGGTCCCTTATGGCTCGCACAGACGGGTTTGGTAGAGCTGTCGCCTCACAGTCAGAAGGTCCTGAGTTCAATTCTCGCCTGGGACACTGTGAGAGCTGTGGTTGTGTTCCCCCCCATATCTTCAGTGCCTACTGGCCAGGTGGGTTATCTCGTCGTAAGGGCCTTTCTCTCTGTGTGGAGTTTGCATGTTCTCCCCGTGTTCCCCCAGGGGGTTCCTCCGTATATAACCCCCCCACTAAAAACATGCAGAAGATCAGATCGTCATCGTCATCCGACCAGTGACGACAACATCCGAAGTTGGTCCCCGGGCGCTGTACGAGAAAGCGACCACTGCTCCTGGCCTGCCCCCCCGGAGGAAAGGACATGCCTTTTCACCGGCCACCGTCAGCATGAGTGTGTTGTGGCCGCATGCATGTGTTGTGGTGTTCGTGTGACAATAAAAGACGGGCTTGTCCGTTACGAGAGTTTTACTACACAACTTGCTTCACACTATGTGACTGAGCTGCGACGGGGGATCGCACATAATACAAGATATTTCACCAGGAGAATCCCCGACGAGTCCACAAACACACCGGCTTCATTCTCTCTAGCACACGCTCGTTTAAAAAACGATTTCAGACGGACAAGCCCGTCTTTATTGTCACACGATTACAATCAACACATGCACGGAGGGCCACAACACACACATGCTGACGGTGGCCGGTGAAATTTGTCCTCTGCATTTAACCCATCCTGGCTTTGTCCTTTCCTCCGGAGGGCAGGCCAGGAGCAGTGGTCGCTTTCTCGTACAGCGCCCGGGGACCGACTTCGGATGTTGTCGTCACTGGTCGGATGACGATGACGATCTGATCTTCTGCATGTTTTTAATGGGGGGGGGTTATATACGGAGGAACCCCCCTGGGGGAGCACGGGGAGAACATGCAAACTCCACACAGACAGAAAGGCCCTTACGACGAGATACCCCACCTGGGCAGTAGGCACTGAAGATATGGGGGGGAACACAACCACAGCGCCCACAGTGTCCCAGGAGAGAATCGAACTCAGGACCTTCTGACTGCGAGGCGACAGCTCTACCACTGAGCCACCGTGCTCCCTCGTACAACGTAAGGAGCGATTCTTCACAATTGGTTCGAAGTAAGAGATTTATTACGTCAGAGTTCTTAAGTTTACCGTTATCTCAAATATTATTCCGGGTTTCAATAGATAATAGAATGATCTTAGTAAACATCTAAGATTTGCACAGCTACTTAAATGCTTTTTAAATTTGTTTTTTGGTTGTGGGTCAGCACACAGTACCCGGGCTCTTTACAGCGGTAGTTACAGGCATCCCATTTCCTCCTGTCGGGTCAGTGAGACCAACTCTCGTCACTCACGCAGAGCTATAAAAAAAACACCTGGTCGAGGGCCTCGGAGCGGCTACATGTGAACTAGGCACAAGTCTTTGTGTGTGTGTACCTGTAGGATCTCCAACAGGCCCAGTATAGCGGTCCTGATGTCCTCCATAGGAGACTCTACTGTGGGGTCTCTCTCGGAAACCTCCAGGGAACCCGAGCACACCAGAGAACGGCTGGCCACCTAGACAAGAGAGCAAAGACATCTCACCCACAGTTACACTCGACAGCCACTAAAAGGGAGATGTTGAGCGAGTGGAGGTGAATGCGAGACACGCGTCGGTGTTCTTGTACCCGCTCGATGATGTCCAGCAGGCTGGTGAAGTGGTGTGTGCTGCAGCCCTCGGCCAGGTCCACCAGGAGCTGCGTGGCCTGTTTCCTAACAGCCAGGTCCCGGTCTTCAGCTATCCCACTCAGCTGGGGGATCACCACCACTTCAATCAACTCCTCCTGAAGGAAGGGAAGAGGAGGGGGGCAGGACGAGGGTTTAGTTCAAGACGTTATAAGATGGTCAGCGGCGAGTTGAAAAATAATGAAAGAAACAGAGGGAGAGATATTCAAAATTGGATAAATCTATCGCCCTGTCCTTTCTTTAAACACATAGCTACTTTGCAAACAAAATATTGTTTTCAACAGAGAACTGGCTAAGAAAGCAGCAACAAACATCATAACTTGTACAGCAACAACACTCAATAATCTGCTAAATCTAAATAC
>NW_028152231.1:343981-383981 GCF_964638095.1 Poromitra crassiceps | reverse complement strand
ACTCTCTTCTATCACCTGCAAAAAAAAGTTTATTGATCCCATTTTCCGTTCTTTAGTTATGAGCCGGAGAAGATAGCTTGATTGAACGAAAAACATACCTTTTTTTCTACGAGCTGAGATAATGAGCCTTTTGTGAAATTAAACATTTCAAGCACATCTCTGACTCTGAAGCTAATTTTCTGATGTCTGGGTCTGTCTGGGTGAAGTGTATGCTGCTCTGCTGCTCTCCGTGCTCCCCCCCCCCCCCCCCTTCAACTGCACACGCCTCCTGGGTGTGTCTTATGTGTCTGGTGGCTCTCAGTCTCTGCTGAGTTTGCTGCGCACACACAGTGAATGGTGCGCGACATTCAGCTTTTTGGTTCCGCGTGTGTTTGTCACGGGCTGGCATGCTTCCAGTTCGGAATAATAATGCTGATTATGTGAATGTGCTGTTGCAGCGTACATGGAAGTGCTCAGTTGTGACAGCGGATGCTGCTGCTGGGGGCACAGCTGGCGTTGTGCTCGTTTATGGAGGCATGTCGATGCATACGGACGGATGCGATGCGATTTCCTCATTTTCCACAGTGACTATTTCTGTGTGTTTGGCTCCTTTTTCTCTGATCAGGAGAGTGCTGTCGCCACCTAATGGGTTTGTAAAATAGGTTATCGACCTCCAATAGCTACAATATTGTTAGAGGCGACGTAAGAAGCTTAGATCGACACCCCCCCTTCAAAAAAACAATTTGGAGTTATGACGCCATTTGGCGTCGCTGGCACTGTACGGTAAATTTCTACTGACGCCATATGGCGTCGCTGGCACTGAACGTGTTAAAGATTTAAAAAAAATATATATATATATATTTTTTTTTTAAATGACTAGTCGACTACCTTTAGGGACGACTAGTCGACTAGTAAAATTCACTAGTCGTGAATGCCCTAGTGTGCGTGTGTATACCTGGATCTGCTGCAGCAGTCTCTCTATGATGCCGAGCAGAATGTCCCAGGTGACGACCTGCAGCTCCTTGCCATATTTCTTGATCAGTCTGGTGATGGACAGGACGATCTCATAGGACACCACTTCATTGGCACACGACATGGCCTGGGGTGGCAGAGGGAAGACCGCAGAATCTAATACATTTTACATCACAATCACAACTAAATGACATTTGACTGTATTGCAATTATTGTTACAATTACAACTAAACTATATTTCATTGTATTAAGTATCGCCAAACTCTTCCAAATTAACTTATATTTATTTATTTCTCGTGTGTCATTCACCCACTATTTGTCAGTATTGGCTCTTGTGTGCTTGCAAACAGTGTATCTGTGTGTGTGTGTGTGTGTGTGTGTGTGTGTGTGTGTGTGTGTGTGTGTGTGACCTTGTAGAAAGACGGTAGGACCAGTGTGGGTGTGTTTTTAAGGGCGGGGAGTCGGTGCGCCCCCCACAGTGCCATTCCAACAAAGAATACAGCGCCTCTCAGCAACGGGGCGTCCTCCATATACACCCTGGGGGAGATGGAGATGTCAGGTGGTCAGAGAAACACACAGAAAAGCCGTTTTCACACATGCGCTTTATACCGGGAAATGAGCAGAAAGTGGTCTATGCCTTCTTTCATGTGTGAAAATTGTTTTCCGGCACAAGCGCGCCCCCGCGATCGCTGATCTTTTACCAGCTCCTGGGTAGTGACAGGACCGGTATGCTGGCAGAGCGACTCGAGTGTGAAACGTGTCAAGTCATTTGCCGGTCCTTCTCTCATGGGCGAGGTGTACACACGTTGCTTAACGTTCACTTCCAGCGTGCATTAGAGCTGCCGAAAATAATCGATTCAGAGATGCATCGCGATGCTTAATAGGACGATTCTGAATCGATTAACAAATATCAAAAATCGATTATAAAAAAAAAAAAAAAAAAAAAAAATTATAATCAAATAAAATAGAATGTACCGTAAGTACATGCAGTTGTTTATTTTAATTATGGATCATAATACAATGCAATTCCAAATGCACTTTTATTTTAAAAGTAGCCACACAGTGAGAAAAAAGAAAGTGAGAAAAAATAAATCATGTATTGCGGAAAAAGTGATGCATCGATTTAAGATGCATCGTATAATCGAATCGAATCGAATCGTAGACTTGAATAATCGAATCGTATCGAATCGTGAGATCAGTGAAGATGCACAGCTCTAGCGTGCATCATCTAATCATTCGCGCACATCAAAGCAAACTGGCGAAATTACCTCCTCCTCCCGGTGCCTGCTGCACAGCGCAGCGTGCAACAGTTAAATTACCTTACAGCCAATGTTAAATCGTCCAAAATTAACATGAAACAATAGCAGCCGAGCTGATAAATGCCGACTTGTTCAACGAGCAACAGGTTAGCGGATGTGACAGATAACATCATTAGGCTACATTGCCAAAACGAGCAAACGTTTAACGTCGGAGTTCGACAAGGAAATGCGATGCGAGGAGGCACGCGCTTGCAGTCATGGGCTGCAGTGCAGAGTAGTATCCAGGCAGCGTCAAGCCAGCGTAAACACAGCTGCTCACGTTCTAGACCGGATATTGCTCCCGGAATTATTTTACAGCGGGAGCCTCACAAAAATAAGGTGGATAACGTTAAATTGTCTGACAGCTTATAGTGCAAGTCGAGCAGTTTGTGTGCTTTGCCTAACTTTGTCACGTGCATGATGCCCGCCTTGCATTGCCTATGATTCTATTGACGAACTGTCCCTAATGGTGAACATGGTGAACCCGGGCAGGGCCGATCCTGGCCATTTGGGTGCCCTAAGCGTAATTGTTCTGTGGTGCCCCCCCCCCCCCCCCCCCCGTAAAACTTTCAATAACTGTCAAACGAAAGACTGCAAAATCATTAATTATGAACGATACTAGTGTATCTCACATTTCATTACATGTGGGAAACAAACAATTGTTAGAATTACTGTACATGTCAGCAAACAAGTGATTGTTAAACTGTACATGCAAGCAGGGGCGGACTGGGATCATAATTCAGGCCGGGCATTAGATACCAAGCAGGCCAGGCCGATACAGGCCGACGTGCGTGCCGGCGTCCGAAGGGCGGCGGCGAAAAATTTGGGCTGTTTGAAGCCCAATTTGGGCTGTTTGAAGCCAGATTTGGACCGTCTGAAGCCCGATTTGGGCCAGTTGAAGCCAGATTTGGGCCAGTTGAAGCCAGATTTGGGCCGGTTGAAGCCAGATTTGGGCCGCTTGAAGCCCAATTTGGGCCGTTTGAAGCCCAATTTGGGCCGAGTCCAATTTTACAATGAGATGCACCCTGAATAAAGTAATAAAACCACTAGTAAACCAGTAGGCGGCGCCTGGCCTGCTGTTCAGTGAGTGGCCTGACTGAGGGCACCAAAAAAAAAAAAAAAAAAAATTTTTTTTTTTTGTGCCCTCAGTCACGTGATGCCCTACGCAGTCTGCGTACTCTGCGTAATGGGTTGGAGCGGGCCTGAACCCGGGGACAATACCTCTCTTCCATTATGCGGCACATGGTGTAAATAGCACTGTGGCCGAGGTGAGTCCCCAAGACCTTCCTCATCAGCTGGAGAAGAAGAGGAGGAGCAGAAGAAAGGGGAGAATGAGGAGGACACAAAGAGAACAAAAGAAGAGATGAATGAATTGCAAATGGAAAAGAAATCAAGAGTCCTCGGTTCAAAGGCAAAAGCAAAGTGTGCGCATGTGCCTGTGTGTGTCGCTCACCTTCCAGCAAGATTCACAAAACTCCTTGACATTGACGGTACGACAGAGGGTGATGATGAAGACGGTGAGAGAGTCTGATGGCAGGCAATTGTAGCACACCACCGCATCCAGCACTTGCAGTGCCACCTGGACGCACGCAAGCATACACGCACGCACGCACGCACGCACGCACGCACGCACGCACACACACACACACACACACACACACACACACACACACACACACACACACACACACACACACACACACACACACACACACACACGCACGCTTCCAACTGAGATTGGTGCTGAATGTATTGTAGACATAACTAGTTTAATTATGTTTGCTTACTAATTACAGAAATAACACAACAATACATTGTTCAAAAACACTGGGCATAGTTCATCACGCAAGATGTTTGGAAAGTCTGAAATGGTTTCCACAAGCGATGCAACATATGCCTCAGACATATGCCATACCTAAACATGCAATGTTCTTCCAGGCATGAAGCAAAACATTTCAATTTTCAACATTTCAATGTGTTTCCCTCCAGCCACAAAGTTGAGATAATTGAGACTTGTTTACAATGCAAGCTAACCCTAAGCCATATGCATTGTTTGAAGTTATATGAAGAGGATCCGAGGAAAGAAACATAATTACACCTGACCTGCATACTAAATAAACAACTGCCAATTTGTTAAGAATATTTTAAACCCCTATTTAAGCTTCACATTATTCCATGATAAATAAGCCTTCAATGTTTTCTGGTTTAATTGTTATACCATAATGCAGGTGTCAAATGCAACAAGCTACAAAAGTAGCATAAATGTAACCAGCAGCACTGCAGATATCTGCCACCCTGTCACTCACTAATCACAAAGGTAAAGCGTCCAGGGAGCCTTCCATTTCAAACATCCAGTGTGCTCCAAAGAGAGAACTGTGAACATTGTTATGTCAATGCATATAATGAGCTAGCCCCACAAACAAGCACACTAATAGCATCAGAAAGAAAACAGATTGGTTCCTCTGGTGTTTGTTAGATATAAATCGAAGATTTTGCTATGGCTAATAAATATACATGTCATGCAGCATAAAAAACATTGTGAGAAGTGAGGACCACTGCAGCAAAGTAAGTAGAATGACGTGTTCCATTATTTCCAGGTCATCATTATTTACTGTGGGACTACATTTTTAGAGACAATTTGTATTTTTCCTTTGGGTGTAGAAGAATGCAGATCTGCCCTTGTTTACATTTACTAGATTATGGGTCTCTGTTGTATTATGAAGGCTTTGAGAAGACACTATGGTCTGACAGTTGTTAAGAATTGCAAGCCCCTAACTCATTATGGACTCAGTACAAAAATGTTACTACTGTAGTTTAACTTGATACGTCAGAGATTGATTACGCATGGAATTTGGTTGGACATGAATTTGTTCCGTATTTTGATGCCATTTGGACTGGTGGTCTTGAGAACAAGGTATGAGAATGTCAGCAAAAATCAACTTATAGGCTTCATTAAATGTGCAATTCCCTTGCTATTTTTGGATGGTTTTGTTGCTGTGTATTCACTTTGAACAGACCACTATATATAATATATAAGTCACATGAGAGCAGACCGGGGCACTACTAGTTGGGTTTTTTTGCCTTCTCAAATGACAAACTCAGGGGAGAAATGCTTCAGGGTTCAGTTCAACCACACTTAAGAAACAGGTGTAAACACACCCTAAAAAAACTTCTCCTCTTCCTTCAGCTTCCCTCTACTACTGTTGCAGCTATAAATGCACTGTAGAGTAGTACTGCCGAACTAAGTTTCGTTGTGATTTATTATGCAATGACAAATAAGGTATCTATCTATCTATCTATCTATCTATCTATCTATCTATCTATCTATCTATCCATCTATCTATCGATCTATCTATCTCTATACTTTCAGATTGGTTTTCCTCAGTCTTTTCATCTCTGTTCACAAAATAAAATGTTACATTGTTTGATTAACTAACCTGCTTAATTAACCCTTGATAAAGTAAAATAAAATGTAACCTTTAAGTAATAAAAAACTGATACTTATTAATTCAACCTTTTCTTGAATTCTTTATTCTTCATATGTGTTGTTTTATGTGTTCTGTAAAGTGCTTCGAGTCTTGAGAAAGCACTATATAAATCGTATTATTATTACTATTATACGTGAGCATTGTTGTTCAGGAAAAAACAAATACCTACCTCAATATCTGTTGAAGATGTGGTTCTATTGCACAGAAGACAGATCTTCCTGCAGAGAACAAAGCAAGGAAAAAAGAACAAGCAAGTTGATACCATTTTCTGAGCGAGAAAATGAGAATGTGTGCACATAGGTGTCGGTTCGGTGTGTCTGTCTTTCTTACTGGACCATGATGGAGACGTTTTGGTCCAGGTAGCAGCTGTTGAACTTGACCAGGTTGACAAGAACATGGAGGAAGTCAGATGTCAGACCAATGTCCATCCACAGCAGGACAAAGCGTGCTGGGGCAGGAGAAACAGAGAGGATGCGGGGGGGGTGATGGATTATTACCAATGGAGTAAGACATATGAGAGCACTGCATGCCTATAGAGTACTTTTATTCATTTATTCAACAGTAAAAATCCTATATCAATAGCAAACTTATAGCATGTCAACATTGAGAGACACATGTACACTTTATGGTTGTACAACTGCCTTAGCAATGAACAAATACTAGACGTCATCTTAGGCCAGTATTGCAGAGTGTAGTTTTAAAGTTCTTCCATATTCTAAGTGGAGTTTCACCTATGTCCTCCTCCAGGTAGGTGATGTCTTTGCCGTTCTCTGTCAGGGCTTTGAAGACTTCCAGCCGATCAGAGAGGTCCTCATTGGACGGCTGGTAGTCTCTGATCACCCTGAAGAAGTAGGCTCTCAGAGGGCCGAGCCGCTCACCCTGAACAAAAACAAGCCCAAACGTGAACACACCACAACAAAATGACATGATCTAGTCCAGGGCTCTGCGATTGGCGGCCCGCGGGCAAAAAAACAAAAACAAACTAAAATGAAACAGTGCACCTGAACGCAACATGCAAGATACCCGCTGAATAAGTGTCATGTCATTCTGGCCAATACTCCACTTCTGTTATAACATTTCAGTGTGGAATATCATTTCAATAATCTTTATGACTAAAAGGCTAAAATTAATCTCATGTGTAAGAAATTACTGTTCTACATTGAAGTAAAAATTTAAATAATTCACTTTTTTGGTTGGTTTGGTTTTATTTAGCTTCAAGAGTGCCTCAACAGGCTTTGAGAATCCCCGGCCACTTACTGATAGTTATGCTTAAATTAACCCACTCATATTCTCGTTTATTTCAAGAAAAACATTTTGGCTAGTGGAAATACTAATTGGCTGGTCACTTTGAAATCTAGCAGCCATAATAGCAGGTGGTCAAAAAAGTTAATTTCAAGCCTTGCAGGGAGAGCATAGGAGGGGTGACATAGGAGTGAGAAAAGGATCAATATTGGTGGTTAAGACTGAATAATGACATCGCAACT
Organism: Poromitra crassiceps; assembly: GCF_964638095.1. Lineage (NCBI taxonomy): Eukaryota > Metazoa > Chordata > Actinopteri > Beryciformes > Melamphaidae > Poromitra > Poromitra crassiceps. The sequence goes on along the minus strand of NW_028152231.1, from coordinate 376,760 downwards.
GTTAATTTAAAATTAGTTATTACTCTAAACCTGCCTTCAAATGCTAAAAAAAAATCGCGCCGCCGCCGTTCGGCCCCCAGCCCTCGGCCCTCAGTAAAATGTGGCCCTTGGTGAAAAGTAATTGAAGAACCCTGATCTAGTCCTCTTTCTGTTTGTGTGTGTGCGTGTGTGTGTGTGTGTGTGTGTGTGTGTGTGTGTGTGTGTGTGTGTGTGTGCGTGCATGCATGCATGTGTCTGTGTGTGTGTGTGTGTGTGTGTGTGTGTGTGTGTGCGCACGCGTGCATGCATGCATGTGTCTGTGTCTGTGTGTGTGTGTGTTTATACCTGTCCCTGTATTATAGCTCTAAGCAGCAGAAGAACAGCATGTCTGGCCTCAGGCGGCTGCTCTGGAGTCAACATGTCGTCCACAGCTTTCCACACGGCCTCCACAGCGTGCTGGAAACACACACACAAAGATCTGAACAAACCCAGGAGACCACATGCAGTATCAAACAAGACTGGCCCAAACCCTAGTACATGGTATATGGCCGAGGCCTGAAAAACATTGACCAATGTAGGCAGGCCTACTGCGTGGTAGAGGTGGGAATCATCAGATGCCCTACTACGATATATTATCACGATACTTAAGTCACGATACGATAGATTCAAGATTCAAGATCCAAGATTTTTATTGTCACTCCGTGGTACAAGTATCACGTGTGAAATTCTTGTGCTGAGGACTCCGTTTACAACATAGTACAAATATAACGGGGCATACGAGTGCAAAAACAACAAGAGACACAACAAGCAATAAGGCAGTAGAGTGATACGACAAGTCAGAGACAGTGGCATATTCACTGCACATAGGTGCACATGTCATGTGCATACTTTAGACGTGCTTAAACATTTTAATATAGTATTGGGATATTATTTGGATTGGGATAGTATTGGGATATTGCGATATGCTAGTATTGTGATATATTGAGTATTGCGATATTGTGATATATTGTGATTTATTACCTTTTTCAACTGCAAATGATGTCCCCAAAGGAAAAAACGTTGTCAACATTTGTTTTATCTAATGAGATAGTTTTATTTAACCTTTGAACTAAAGTTTCCAGTCTGTTCTCTCTTCAATCATTTTTATTGCAGCAAAATAGGATTGTCAAAATGACACGGTAGGCCTTCCAAACCTTCAAATTGTGCCTAAATATGCTATATGCGTTGCTTATTTACCTTACATGTGTATTTAGTGTATGCCAACATCTAGAGTGCCTAACCTATTCATAAGAAGCCTTTGTCATGGTTTACGGTCGGGGTGTTAACGTTTGCCAGTAAGCAAAGCGCGACCTCATGGGCTGCTGGATTATTTTTTAGAAGTTTCAAGTTACCCTTGTTCATGACTTTCGAATTCTCCACAGTTCAGTGTCTTTGGTGGGTCTTTGAAAGCCCTCCGTGGTGACTGATAGGCTGCAGAACCTACTGTAGTGATCATCTTCACCTGTAGCCTACGAGCCGCTACAGAGGGTTTTTCCCCCAATGCAAAACATCTGTGTCATGAATCCCTGTTCATTTCTGACCCTGGTGTGTGTGTGTGTGTGTGTGTGTGTGTGTGTCTGAGTGTGTGCACTCTAGCTGGTGTAACAATCATCATTCCCCATGCCTAAAAACAACCAATCATCACTCCTTATGTCCCCCCTGCTGATCCATTTAAAACATCAGCCATTGGCCACTCATTTGTGTCACCCAGCATCAAGTGGGATCCAGTCCCTGGCTCTTACGTCACATGATTGTCAGACTTACCTCCTCAAACTTCTTTGCTTTGGCCAGATCACACACATGGTTTATTACACGGATACGGTTGCTAAGACCACAATCTGGATGGAGCTCCTGAGAAAGGTAGAGGTTAGTGTAAGGCAATAGAAGCAAATCTAACAGTATAAAAGACAGTGGGATTGCTTATAATATAAACGCATGGTGTGTGTGTGTGTGTGTGTGTGACACGTGTGTGTGTGTGTGTGTGTGTGTGTGTGTGTGTGTGTGTGTGTGTGTGTGTGTGTGTGTGTAAATATTGTGTCTGATGCAGTCCATAACATCATGCCTGCTAGTGCAGTACCGTATAAGCACAGTAGAGTGGTACCAGAGTGGTTTGGGTCTGCCTGTGATGTCTTTGCTAATATCCCCAATACACCCAACGCTGTTTTTGTTGACACCAGCCATAAGCAGGTGCTGATGCTAGAGGTAGGCTGTGTCTTTGACCTGTACATGGACCAGGCATTCCAAGACAAATATATAAAATACCAACCACTACTCGAGACCATCATGAGCCTAGGTTATACCTGTAGATACAGTGTGCTTATATTTGGAAGCCTGGGACATGTACATAAATGCACCATGAGAGGCCTGCAGATTGCTGGCCTGACAAGAGCAAGAGCCAAACAAACTGTCAAATATTGCCCTGTCTCAGCAATTATTGGCAGTCTAGCAGTGTGGAGAAGGAGGTGCTATGTGTATCCATAAGTGCTCAGTATTAATTGACCCTGATATATTTGTTTCCCTGTTTATGAAATGTAATTTGTGGAACCAAATAAAGTATTTAAAATGTGACACGTGTGTGTGTGTGTGTGTGTGTGTGTGTGTGTGTTCATGTGAACATGGATGGGCACTCATGCAGTCTCCTGCTAGCGCACACCTTGAGGATGTCAAGTGTGATGATGAACTCTGAGGGCTTGTTCTCATTCTGCTTGCTGGGCAGACGTGAGGGTCCCAGGCCGAAGATCCCCTTCACCTTGTCCTTGAGACTCTCCTTACTGGGCTGCTTGTTCATGGCCCGGCCTGGAAGGGCGATGGACTATGCACACTGCGTGTGACAGTCGTCTGCAGAAATAGAGAAACTGTTAATGCCGGGGAAGTATCCGTTAGCTTTGATTGATAATGCAAGACCTGCTGAGCAGTTACAGTAAGGATGATGAGGTGACTTGGTAACTACTTGATGTAGGTTAGCAAACAAGTGAACACTAGCTTGACACGCAAAAACGTACAGTAAGAAACTGTTGTACCTGTTCTATCCATTCCTCGGAATTGAGCTATGACTAACATTACAAATAATGAATGGAAAACAATTAATTTGGTGAAATTCCGACATAAACAAGCAGCGTTGACAACTGGCACTCTTGTCGACGACGTGTATAGACGTCAGCAGCTAAGCACAACTGCAGAGAGAGAGAGAGGAGAGAGAGAGAGAGAGAGAGAGAGAGAGAGAGAGAGAGAGAGAGAGAGAGAGAGAGAGGGAGGGAGAGAGAGAGAGAGACAGACAGAGAGAGAGAGAGAGGGAGAGAGAGAGAGGGGGAGATAGAGAGAGGGAGGGAGAGAGAGAGGCGAAGAGGAGGGGTTGGGGAGGTGTTGTGCAGAGACAACGACCGTTCTGTTTTCAGTTCAACAACAACGTCCGTGCAGCAAGGTAACTTATAGCCTCGGACGAGTCAAACAGGCATCTGCCAACACAAACAAGACATAACTGGGGGGAAATGCACTGACTGCAGCACTGCTGAACCGTTATAGCTACGCTTTGACATGGGCTAGCATTCCTCTGGCATTCAAAAGGTCTTCACGTTAGCTTATAAAACAAGCCCCCCTCTCTGTCCTCTCACCTGATCGAAGTCGAGTCGATTTTGGTGCTGTTCACTTGCAGTAAAGCTCCAACGCAAGCAGCCACAGAGCAGTGTGCCTCTGTGCATTGATCAAACTCTTTAGTTAGCCTACCATTTGTGCCACTGAAAGCTTTGCTCTCTCTCTCCCAAGCTCAGTCCTCCACTCCTCAACCGGATGACACAGTAATGCACTGACAGAGGCACTTCCTACAAAAACACGTTTGTCGCACTGGCTGATGGGAAATGTAGTGCTAAACAAGCGCGTTTGTTTTTTCCTACTTTTGAATGAAAAACATCTAAAAGAGTGAGTTTACTGTTCTGTTTACCCAAATAAGAGCCCATAAAACAGCCTTTAACGTAAGTAGTTCGCGATGTTACGTTTAATGAACTGATTATACGTTAGCGTTAGCAGCTAGGTTAGCTAAATTGATGCTGAAGTTAGTTCCTTAATCGTTTATTTTGGTCTGGGGGTAGGTTAGGTGGGGACTTCAATGAATCCCAAGCTTCCAAAGAGTACAGGTTACAAAATGGAAATAATAATAAAAAATTAGTTATGAAAGTTTTTATGAAACCCTTTTTTATCAAGCCACATTTATCTAACTTCCCTCGTGACCAAAGAAAGCTACGAATAAGAAACGAACTTCAGTGTTTATCGTAGCATCATTCTTCTCGTGCAGCACTGCATGAGGGTGTTTTACAATAATGACTTCTCCTTATTTCATTCAGAGCAGCTCCATCATCGCGACTCGGACTCGGAGTTGCAATCGCTGCTGGACCCCTCTGGCTGCTCTCAAATCCAACATCTCAAAGGAAGGGAGGAGAAATGTGGACTCAGGTTCCTCCGTTGCAGTTAAAGTGGAGGAGCAAGAGACGAGTGTCTCTCAATACAGATCGTCCTCCGCCCCCTTATCACCGGGTAATGTTAACACAGACACACTGGCATTTACACTTGTTGAAACATTGAAAACCGAACCACGATTCATTCATAACTCATTTTAATTTTAGGCGCATGCGCAGATGCTAGTAAAGCTGACGGCTGGTTTTTATTCGTTCAACGTTCACTCACGCATCCTGAATGGTTGCTATCACACATCCACATCTGTACAGATATCCAAGTTGACTTGAGCAAGGCTCCTGTAGGATCTAGACTGCATGTAGAAAATGCTCCGTAATGGCCCACCATCAGGCCTGTTCTTGGCGCCAGTTTGTAAGGAAGTTTGTGTGCTTGCCTTGTGTGAAGTGTGAAGTTGCTGGATCTTAGGTAAGTGCTCACGGGCAGTGATCGATTAGAACCACAGAGATGTCTTTCAGGCTAATTTATTTGGAATATCAGGCAGAAGCAGTATACAGAGTGGCATACAGGTTGCAGAAAGGGAACATACATATCAATACAGAACAACACCTTTATAACCCCCTCCACATTCGTGGTATGACATCGTTGGTGATGTCACAACGTCCGGGGAGGTATGACATCATCGATGACCTCACAAAGTCACGTCTGCCATCACAGTCAGCCTAGACCGTCTGACATTGCTGATGACCTCACAGGGGAAACTCTGACATCACCGATGACCTCACAAGATGAACTCTGACATCATCATTGCTTTCAACTATGTTGTTGTCACTCAGTGCATTCCTGTTGTGTAGGAACCACTGTAGGAACGCAGACAACACACAGACACAGGCGTGACAGGGGCTAGACTGCACCCTCTTCTCTCCTGAGGATTATACAGGTTTAGTGAGAGCAGGCGAAAAATAATGGATTTCCTTGCAAATTCACAATCCAACGCAGATGTATTCCCATGCGACACCCTCTCACTCACTACCTCTACTTTGTGCTCTGCTCATACAGGTGGTCGCCCTATGCTCCATCCTCAGGCCAGTGTCCAACCAAAGACAGAGACAGATACCCTGCCTCTGGCTTCCACCAGCCGTAGACGGAGACAGCTGAAAGTGGAGTATGATGACAGGGATGAAGCTGTGAAGACAGAGCGATGGGAGCCTCCTGACTGGAGGAGACAATTAGGCTACATCCGTGAGATGAGGAGCAGCCGTGATGCACCTGTGGATAAGATGGGAGCAAAGAAATGCTACGACACGGAGGCCCCCGCACATGTGGGTGGCTGTTCCACACTGAACTAACTCAAATCAACTCTCAATAACTTGTCAAACTAAATGAAAGTCTGCAAAACTTGTTCCGAGTTTTTGGATAGGTGTGAGATCATGTGCAAAACAATTCAGCAGCATTGTTTTTCTGTGAAGTTCTCCTTTTAAAGTATGACTACAAGATCCAGCAGTCAGATTCAAATATCTTGGTTCCCTCTCGTGTTTTCTCTATCTCCACCACCCAGGTGAGACGTTTCCAGGTGTTGGTGTCGCTGATGCTGTCCAGTCAGACCAAGGACCAGGTGACGGCAGCAGCTATGCAGAAGCTCCGAGCGCACGGCTGCACTGTAGAAAACATACTGAGCACCGATGACGAGACACTGGGGAAACTCATCTACCCTGTCGGCTTCTGGAGGGTAACGGAAGGTTCTCTCTCTCTCAATATTGGCATGAAATACAAAAGGACTTATTGTCAAAGCCAAGTCAACAAATTCAAATGACCGTAATGAACTTGACATGACAGTAGACAGTGATATGGCATCCAATTAGTAAATACAACAATGGACATGGTGTCTCAGTGGTTAGCACTGTTGCCTCACAGCCAGAAGGTCCCAGTTTCGAACCCCGGTCCATCCCAGGTCCTTTCTGTGTGGAGTTTGCATGTTCTCCCCGTGTTTCGTGTGGGTTTCCTCCGGGTGCTCCGGTTTCCTCCCACCACCAAGACAAGACATGTAGATGTTGGGGTTAATACTCCTTTCAGTCCCCCTGACCAAGGCACTGTCAATGGAATGGTCCCTGTGCGCAGCACTGTGGCTGCTCCTAATTCTAGGAAGGTTAGTAGACGATGGGTCAAATGCAGAGGATTAATTTCCCCATGGGGATAAATAAAGGATAAGTTAACTTAAATCAGTCAACCAATTGATCTAAATACATACTTCACCTTCCCACTTCCACTTTCTCATGCCCTCCCCCCGCTCCAAACCCCAGACCAAGGTGAAGTACCTGAAGCAGACGTCGGCCATGTTGCAGCAGGAGTTTGGAGGGGACATCCCAGACAGTGTGCAGGGGCTGGTGCGTCTGTCAGGGGTTGGACCCAAGATGGCCCATCTGGCTATGGACATCGCCTGGGACCAGGTGTCCGGCATAGGTGGGGACACACACACACCAACACAGACACAATAAGCAGCAGAATGAACCGAACTAGAGCTAACTGACCAACAATCAACCGTTGGACAGAATGATACAGGACAAACATCAAGAAGCAGAGCAAAGCGCAAAACACACAATAACAGATTTTATCAAGACATAACACCTTAGTACCTATTCTACCTGGTACCACCTCTGGGTTAGACCCTTGAAGCATACATGGAAGAACTTCCAAGACATCTTATGAGATGAGATCAGCTGAACAGTCCTGGGTAGCACTTTCATGTTGATTTTGCTTTCGAAATCTGAAAGTTGTAACTAAACATTAAACGTGTCTTGGGGTGGTGTTATTTTTAGAACTGATTTAAAGGAACACTTTCAACCAGCTTTGTATCATTACAAAATAAGTAGTCTATCCGAAAACTGTAAACAGTTTTGCAGTCATTCATTTAGTTTGACAGTTAGTGAGAGTTGATTTGAGTTCAATTGTGGACCAGTGATGTCATTGACATTACTGGTCTACAACTTAACTCAACATTTTCATATACTACTGATTTTGTAATGATACAAAGCTGGTTGAAAATCGGCTAGTGTTCCTTTAACAAGCCAGGCATTTTTACCACATAGGTCTGCTGACTCAATACTGTGTCACTAGATGACAGCTTCTCCACCCGCCTTTGTTTGAAACGCAGCATTGAAACCTAATACCTTGTTAGATTGTACTGAGGAAGATAGTGTGGATGTCTGCTGATATGGTTTTGTGGAAATGGAGATATTTGAACTTGACACATGAAAACGGATTAAATCAATGCAAATCTTTTTCTGGTTTCCATATAAGAGAATGTTACAATATTGTGAGCGGCCAGGAGGTCGACATCACAATTTATATTATTTCAAACGTGTGTGTGTGTGTGTGTGTGTGTGTGTGTGTGTGTGTGTGTGTGTGTGTGTGTGTGTGTGTGTGTGTGTGTGTGTGTGTGTGTGTGTGTGTGTGTGTGTGTGTGTGTGTGTGTGTGTCTTCATGTTCATGTGCGTATGCGTATGCTTTTGCATGTTGTACATGTTGGTGTGTGTAGGTGTAGACACACACGTACATCGTATCGCCAATAGGCTGGGCTGGGTCAGGAAGCCAACAAAGAACCCAGAAGAAACACGCAAGGCCCTGGAGGAGTGGTTACCAAGGTATCGTCCTCACTGATATATTGCTGAACCCTGCCATCTGGTTAGCTAGGAGCAAGAAATCTGAAAGATCAGATCATAGACACACCAAGATCATCTGTCCAGTGCTCTAGGCTACCGACTCTTGACCCTTTCCAGTCATGATGAACATTTCTACATTCTACCACTAGGAGGTGTTTGTACACACACCAGCACGGCTTTCTGTGTGCTCAGACAAATATCATACCTCATGTTAAAGAGGAGAACGTGCTACTTTCACATAGCATAAATGATGGTATACTTAACTTGTAGTAAATCTTTGAAATGAACAGAAAACCTCTTAACATTTCAAATGAAAACAAGCGCAAACCTTTGAGGCCATGGCGCTTTTCTCTAGCACATTCTTACCCCCCCCCCCCCCCCCCCAAAAAAAACACACCATACATATCGCTCTAGCCACTATTCCTACCCACCACTCAAATCCTCTAGCACCTTACTATCCCGAGCTATGGCCATTTTCCCAGTAAACATCCATGAGTGACTGACTGAGTGACTGACTGGGTGACTGACTGACTGACTGGGTGACTGACTGACTGTCCTGACTTTTCCATCTAATGACCCTGGCGTGACCACTGGTCCAGACCAGCGCTGTAGTAAAAGTCAGTTCTCTCAGAAAGACTTGCCCTTTCCACCATTTTCTGTTCAAATTAGAGAGAAGCTAAGAGTGAATGAACTGTACAACATGTTGTGGGAAATACACAACAGAAATCAAAATTTATTTATCATTTTCTGTTCAAAAGATACAAATACTATATGCTATGCTGTATATACTGTAGCGCTTGCTATGGCAAATTAGACTAGCATTTCCTTTTATAGTACCAGGAAGTCCCACCTCAAATACCATACACAAATCATATAGCTTATTTTGTTAGCTTTCATTGGATAGATAGATAGATAGATATATCTTTATTTTTGTGTCACTCCTCAACAAACAAATATGGTATAAAAAAAAGCAAAAAGTGCATTAAAAAGTTGGGGACCACTCACATGGAGTTGTGAGACACAATACAATTCAAAACAATAAAAGATAAAAACATACATACAAGTACTATTACACAGAAAATACAGTTGGCAATACAATTATGTAAAAGGAAGGGGCAGTTTATTGGGCGGTGCTCATGAAGGCTACTCTTCTTTTTAGGATGAGATGTTTGCAGGGAACATAATGGTGGTTGTACGACGGAGATATAAGCCTGAAACCATCGGAAAATAATGAATGAATTTTGAGCACTGACTCGACTCCAGAGTGCTATCAGGACAGGAGACAACCGCATTATCCAAAGTAATAAAACATTTAGTCATTTTTAAAAAAGTATGTGTTTTTTATTATGTAGCCTGTAAATTCATAAACTTGGTCAAGAACCACAACATATTCAGCCACTACACAATGATTTTTAGTTGTATGCTGCCGAAAACCCTGGTAGTTGAAAACAGTTATTTTAATTTTTGTCCAAGTTTATCAATCTCTTACACAAATCTGACATTTAGCTTTAGAGCTATACTCATTTTCTCACTTTTGAGATCATGGTAGTCTCCTGCCGTCACTCAACACAGTGTAAGGTGTTTGCCTGGACAGTGGTGCAAACAATCTCCTGGAGACTCTCCCTGTAATAAAAAATCAATCAATAAAACAGATTAGTGATCACTGTGAGGCGTGCACATTAGCGAATTGGGAAACTTTATACAAAAATAACAGAAAAGTTACATATTGCTCTGTTCTCCTCTGCAGTGCATCTGGTGATTAAAAGCCAACTTGAACTCTTCTATCTCTAACATCATGCAGGGAGCTGTGGAGTGAGATCAACTGGCTGCTGGTGGGCTTCGGCCAGCAGGTGTGTCTACCTGTCGGCCCGCTCTGCTCCGTGTGTCTGAACCAGCACAGCTGTCCCTCTGCCCACCGCGCCTCTCCAGCCAAGAAGCCCAAAGCCGGCCCGCCACCGCGCTCTCCCGACCCGGCCTCTTCCTCGGAAGTGAAGGTAGAAACTGAATCTCCTGTCAACGACGAGAGGAGGAAGGAGGAACCTATTTCCCCCAAAGTTCAGAGGAGGAAGCTGAAAAGCAAGGTTGGCCGTTGATACGGACAGACACGGTCAGAAACCAATCCCCCAAAAAAGCACACTGTATTTTTCATCACTGGAAGTTATTTGACAGTATAATCAACCATTTTGTATGAGATTAAATATGTTTTTATTGCAACTGCTTCTAATGTTTTTACTCAATAAAATATTGTGCTGGACTGGAGGTGAAGGTTATGACCCCTGTTCTATTCAAGATTGTCCTTGATTCCAGTAGGGGAATTTTGCCTATAATGCACAACATGATATCAGTAAACATTGGGAAATGTCAGTACTGTTGAAATGCAGTAAGTCTTTATTGTGGTATAAAACATTTGTGCCTCTTGCATTGTGGCGTTACACTGGATTGGAGTTACATTATTGTGGAGTTTTCATTAGTGTATTATTCGATTTGGTAGGCTATCTTTTCTATTGGTTAACAATACAAATATTACCACACTGGAAAGGTTTACTGACCACTGGCTCAAAATATGTGTCCCTTTTATCGAATGAAGAAAATAATAAAAATCACACTTTGAAATGGACTAACAAGCTATATAAATTAAACGCTGTTTACTGGTAAGCCAAGAAAGGCGGCCATTTGACTTTCTCTGGATAGAGGCAGCTTGACAGTTGTCCAGGTGCAATAATAATCTGACATTTATCTGATACATATTTTTTTCATATAGTTCTTTCTTTTCACTTGCCCTTTCCACAGGGAGTGTTCAGGGTAAGCAGAGCTGCAGAACAGCCTGGAGCTGGTAGAGCTAGGGAATCAGTGTGTTGCTGAGGGACACTTCAGCAGCGTGTAGCTAGGCTTGTACCCGTGTCTTCCGGCTCAGCTGTAGGTGGAGGGTCTGTTTCCTATGAGCCACCAGCTGCTCTTGTCACAACATTGTTGATCAAACTAAACGTCCTTGTTGTGCCTTCATACCATTACATAATGTGAAAGTCTTTGTTGTGAATATTCACACCAAACACCCTCAATAAGACACACACCAGCACTTTTTTTATTGGACACGTGTTATATAGGACCTATAGGACCTATAACACGTGTCCAATAGACCATAAGCATCAGAGAAGCGTATAGAATTGAACCAAGCGTTGAATGACCATTTACTTTTATGCAGCTATCCCTATGCTGTCAGAGATAGAGCAATAGCATGCAGAGACAGAGTGGCAGACTTCCTTTGTTATTAGCTAAATGATCTATGTATGTACATACATATAAGATCTCTTATATGTCAATACACATTCAAGAAAGCATCATGTAGCAATCATGTACGAATGAATATACACCCAAAAAAATAAAATAAAATGGTTTAATGCTGGAGGAGGGAATACAAATTTAAATATTTTAAACCGTACAAGCTGTTAACAGTTTTAATTGCTTTTGCTTTTAGTGTTGAATTGAATTGATGTATTGTTTGAACTCATTGCTAAAGGCAATGAAGCAGGGTTTCTTACCTGTAAAATTACATTTATGAATGTGGAATTTGGCTATTATAATAATAAGATAATCATGTAGGCTACACAGTTTTCTGTGTATTATTTGCCAGGACACCAAACAATACATTCTTCCAATATAAAGTAAAAGTTTCATATTTTTTTCCAAACACAATTATAGATTTTGCCGGAAATTATTAACAGTTGGGCAATGGCAAAATAAATGCTGCTAGTGCATGGCCCACTCATTAACAAAAATCCCACACTGGGCGCATTTCGTCCCAAAACCAGTCTTTATAGCCAGCCAGGCGTAAAGGCTACCGTTTGTGAATTGTCTTTGGCTGCGTCACTCAGGTGCGCACTGAAGGGGACGCAGTGGCACCTGTTGCGGACAGTCACAGGACAACACACGCCCATCTGACGAGGAGAATTAAAGACAGAAGAGTGTTACGCACGGTGTGAGCAACAGCTTTCTAATCTCTGATCTCTTGGATTATCCCTCCGGGGTCGCTGGGGCTTTTTGGTGGCCACTGTTTTACGCACACTTTGTCCACATTTTTTGGCCCGCTCATACTCAAATGGATGATGATGGATTAAATATGCAATCGTTTTAGCTCGTCTCGATGCATGCCTTCTTTTATTTTTTCCAGCCGTTTTGGATTTTTTTGGGGGGGGACATGATCAACGATGATGATCTTTTGGTCACCGAGGTGCAGCGCGGCCGTACCTTGGATTAAAAACCAGAGACTTTGCACTCCTCTTGGAGCAGTCACCCGTTTGTTCTCCTCCTGAGAGATACTTTTGACCTGTTTTTCCTATTCACGGCCTGGGGATGGAGAGCGAGCTGAGACCCAGGCTTTGTTTCCTGACCAAAGGGGACGGCGGCTATGGGTTTCACCTGCACGGCGAACGCAATAAAGGCGGGCAATTCATCCGAAAAGTGGAGCCCGGTTCCTCGGCAGACCTGTCCGGGCTGCAGCCAGGAGACCGGGTGGTGGAGGTGAACGGGGAGAATGTGGAGCACGAAACCCACCAGCAAGTGAGTGATGTCTCTCAATACACATAAAAGTGTATATTTTTTAAAACACTAGGCCTGCATAAAACAGCACAATAGGCCTACATAAACGTCCATCAGTGTGAGAGAGAGGGTATGATAATAAATACAAGGCAATATTGGTGGTGACACATTTGTGCCGCTGACTTTTAGCCAAAGTTTGAGGATGGTTTTAAACTTCACTGCAGAGCTTCAATGGGTTTCTAATGTTTGTGGTGGGTGTGGATGTGGAATTCCACTTCCCCACTACTTCAACCAAGAAAGCAGATTGACCAGAGGCTGTCTTCTGAACCGCAGTGCCAGTCACCCGTAAAATGCTCTAGTCTGGTTCTACTGCCACTGCCAGGATAGCAGGCATGCTCTTAGAGGATGGGGTGCGAGATATGGATGATTTTAAACATCAGGCATGCATCAGGAGTAGAATAAAAACGGATTAAAATTTGGGATTTTTTTTTCCAGGGTGTTACAAGGCAACTCCCTTGGATTTGATAGTACTTTTTGTTGAGGATTTGTTGAGTAAGTATAGCCACACAGGAGTGTAGTCACACCTGCCTGATGTGACCAGGTTGTTGTAGTGTGATGTGTAGCCTACAAAAAGCTTTGCAGCAGACAGAGACAACTGCTGCCCGATGCTCTTCAAATTAATCAGATTACATTTAGAACATTGCTGAAAAATGGTGCGTGTGCGTGAGAGACAGCGAGGATCAGAGAGAGAAAATACCGAGGTACGAACAATGAGTCCTATACCTGTTCCACCACTTTCTCCCTTTGCCTGAGGAGGAGGAGGAGGAGGGGGGGTTCTGCTAAAATGGGTCAATATGGGTCTGGTGTAATGGGAATCAATGGGCGTGTGCGTCATACTGAGACTGTTCTGTACAGGTAGCTATGGGTGAACAACATGTACTACATGACCCCTCACTTCATCACTCCACTTTGTCTTCCTTCTCATCCTTTTTGACACTCCTTGCCTCTCTCTCTCTCTCTCTCCCTCTCTCTCTCTCTCTCTCTCTCTCTCGCTCTCTCTCGCTCTCTCTCTCCCTCTGCCTCTGCCTCTCTCTCTTTCGGCGGGCAGGTGGTGAGTCGTATCTGTGAAGTGCCCCACCGGACCAGACTGCTGGTTGTGGACAGAGACACAGATGAGCATCTGCACAGCTGTGGCATGGCCTGCACCGAGGACCTGGCCATCGAGATGGGGACCTTTTCCCCCCGGCCCTCGCCCTGGGGCACCCCCTCTGCCTCTCCCGTACCCCGAGAGAACGGATCCTTCTTCTCGCCCAAATCTGTCCCCGTGCACCACTCACTGACCTGCCCGGGCGCAGACTCGCCCACTCTCTCGCTCACCTGCAGGGAGGCCAAGCGATCCTCGGTGGCATCGAGCTCAGTGGCATCCAGCACGGTGGTGACGGACACAGAGGTAAGGCTCGTCACATACATGGCATGTTCAGGTCTAGGGATGTCCGATATTATCGGCCTTCCGATATTATTGGCCTACCGATATTATCGGCCGATATTAGCATATAAAATTAATATCGGAAAATATCGGTATCGGTTTTCATGCCGATATTATTATTATTTCTTTTTTTAAATACAGGGGGAGTCTCACTGAGAGCAATGCTCTCTTTTTCAGGAGTGCCCTGTTCACATTCACACACACATTCATACCTGGAAGCTGACCAGTACAACCACAGTCTGATCTGTTGGCCACTGAGCAGCTCCACTGGAGCGGTTGGGGTTAGGGGCCTTGCTCAAGGGCACCTCGGTGGTGGTAATGAGGGAGGGGCAGGCGCTGCCTTTTCACTTTCCCCACCCAGATTTATCCTGCCGGTCCCGGGGATTGAACTGACAACAAGCTCGCTTCTCTAACCATTGGGCCACCACTGCCCCAATAACACTTACAACTTTAACACAACATGCATGTTAGAACACGGCTCTCTTGAATACTCGATTCTGATTGGTCAATCAACAATATTCACCGGTCATTATTTCTCGACAACCGACCGCTGCTCTGCCACACCTGGATTAATCAGTTGATAAGAGCATTTTGTCTGCAGACACTACTAATTAGGCCAACCAGTTGCAGCTGTGGTGTCTTGTGTGCCAATTACGAATGAAACCGCTTTGTCGTTGAAAACGCTATTAAAAAATCTATTTGAATAATTATTTTTGTCAGATTATTGAATGATTTAGTTGTAGGCCGTGTTCTAAGCGGGATAATGTATATTGAGGCGGTGATTACTGGAAATAATGACCTTCAGGTGAACGATTAAGCCCTCCGCTGCACGTCGGGCTCAATCATCACCTGTCGGTCATTATTTCCCCCGTAATCACCGCCTCAATATACATTATCCCTTACTTAAACTCTTCAGCTACATTAGCTACATTATGTAACTTGTTACCTGAAATTTTGGTGAAAAAAAAGCCCGCTTATATCGGTATCGGTTGATATCGGTATCGGAAATTAAGAGTTGGACATTATCGGATATCGGGTATCGGTAAAAAAGCCAATACCGAACATCTCTATTCAGGTCCATAAGGATTGTTCCTGCATGAATTGGTCTACATGACTCAAGACCCATTCTCGAGAACCTATCTAACAGTGCAGCATCATTTCACTCCCATAACAACATTTCAGAAGGCTTCTATGTAATATCTGTTATAATTACCCCATACGCATCTAAACTTCAAAAGGTGGGACTCCTCTGTGATAGTATATTATTGCATATTTCACTATCAGGAAGGAGTCCAAATTCTGACGTTTTCAGTTTGATTTTAGTTCAGTTTAGTTGAGTTCAGTTCGGTTTAGTTTAGTCGACAAAGAATGAGAAGCAGGAACATCTGCTTACACGATAAAGTCATTTCCATTGCGGTCCTTGATATGAGTAGCAAAGATAACACAAGTGCATATGGCTTGTGGATAAAGAGTAGCAATCAATACCACAGTATCTACTAATGTCTTTGAGATGGTTGGAGGGTCTCTGTGGATCCCACGATGTTAAAAGGTCCTCTAACATCCCGGGCACTTCTTTCTCTTTTCATCCTCAGTTGCGTGCAGCAATGCGTCCTCAAGGTGTCCCATGGGGCACTGATTTGGAAACTCACCCCTTCACTTGATACTCGCTACCAAAGGCCATCTCTCTGACCTTTATAAATGTATTAGCAATTCCTCATATTAACCTCTTCCGCTTAAAGCAGCTACAAGCAAGATTTTCGATTGTTATTAAAAAGTATAATTACCGGTACAATATTGATGCATCACATCTTACCTATAATAGTAGCTGAGACCAAAGCCGTGTGAATCGGAGATTGCTCTCTTGATGATTATTAAGTCTGTGTCTGTCTAAACTCGCGTCACCAGGGGGCTCTCTCTCTCTCTCTGCTTACCGGCGGACCAGATAAACCCAGGTTTTTTGGAAGTTATTTTGTGGTTATGGCCGAAGTGGCTGCTGCAAACCGTTTCATTTCACTTCCTGATCTGCCCTGGCCACAGATAGACTAACACTGGCCGATTCACTCGGGGTTCAAGCGAGACTACTCTGCGTTGGTCTCGTCTACTATTAGAGGTAAGATGTGATGCATTGATATTAAATTTAGACTGTTTAATAACAATCGAAAATCTTGCTCGTAGCTGACTCTGGGACAGAGATATCAATACTCCCTCAGACCTGAATTGACACACTACATATACCGTCAAATATCCTTTAATCTCGTAATCCAAACCATCAATGATGCATTATACATTTATTCACAGGTGTGACATCATACCTCGAAGATTACAACTAATGAAAGTCAAAGAGAATCCATACTGTGACTTTTGTCCAGGCAATAATACCATTGGCACTTTTCTTCATACTAGGCAGGCATCTCGCGTGCCATGCACGCTCGATTCCTAGGCTCTTATGACATCACTGATGATGTAGCAATGCCACGGCCGAGCCCGCCTTGCAGCTCGACCGCTGTGCGGGCTCACCGGCTCTTATGACACCACTGTTGAATGACATCACTGATGATGTCACAATTTCGCATCTTATGGCATCACATGACATCCAATGTCACAATGCCTCTGTGTGTGTGTGTGTGTGTGTGTGTGTGTGTGTGTGTGTGTGTGTGTGTGTGTGTGTGTGTGTGTGTGTGTGTAGTGGGACAAAAATTGAAATAAACAAACAGCTCCCTTTTATATATATAGATAGATGGTTTGGCAGTACCCAGAGATTCTCGAGTTTGCGAAAATGACTTAAAGTCGAACTGAACCCGTTCGTCACGTCAAACGCAGTCCGTTTCAGACTGAAAACATAATTTGTCTGAGATGACAAGTTGAGAGGCGGGTCATAGTATCATGTCGATGATTTGATTTGACAATTCTGTCGACTGGCTTTGGCATTGGTGAATCATGGCGTGTTCCACCCCCAAATCCAGTGGGATTCAGCGTGTTGTCGTGCTACGCGAGTGGGATCCGCGGAGTACCAGGCTGCTTCGTGCGGAGCGAGCGGACAATCCGATGCATGCCCGCCTGGAATCTCCGAGGGCAGACCCCTGACAACCACGCCCTCAAGCGCGTGCCTTTTACGCTATTTCTGTAAATACGATATCCCTGGAATGCGCGTTTTAACAAGCTAGTTACATTTCTTTGCATTCTTAGAGATTATAGTTTTTGTTTTTTGTTCATGTTTCTAACAATTGGCCAAGTTAGTAGTTAGTTTATGGGATAGGAATTCTGCCAGATGACAGGCACTAGGCGCCATTTTCTACTTCATTTGGAAGAGAAAATTATCCAGAAATGAAGATTTGATTGACAGCTGCATGTCGTGATATGACTGGTTGAAATGGGGTAGAAATTTGATAGTACTAGGTGACGTCAGCAAACTGTACATGACTGTTATCAATGAAATCTTGAAAAATGAGCTTTTGATGTGAAAGTGTGAAAAACGAAAGAAATTCGATTTTTGTGATTTTTTTTGGCATACATTATTAAATAGGTGCACAGTGCATACCCAGGTATTTGAACTAAAAGAAAAGAAAAGTCATTTTTGGGCTCAGCTCGACTTTAAGTATTACGGTATGTCCATGGTTCAGTATTATTGAGAGAGCTGTCCCTCACTCACAGTGTCTGCTATTATTAATGACACCTTGGAGCGAACTACAAATGATAGGCGCCACTTGCTGGCTGGTCTCACAGCTGCTAAAAGGATGCTAGCTTGTCGCTGGAGACCACCACTGTCGGTGAGAGAATGGCTCTCTTCCTACCGGGATATCGAACAGCTGGAGCTTTCTACAGCACGATTACGTTATGACAAAACACACGATATTACTTTCCGGTCAAAGCTAATAGAAAAAAAACATTTGTTTTATTATAAATATTGTGATTAATTATCTTTTTTAGCTGTGGTTTCATGTACTTGCTTGTTTACCTGTACTTGTGTGGAATAGTATACATACTGTTACAATATGTACACCCTTTGGTTACTTAATATACATAATGCTTTATGTATACTTTTGTCTACTTCTGTGGATGTCATCATGGATGATGGAGGAAATTAGCATAACTATCAAAAAAAATTACTGCGGCGCTGAACAAGCGGACCTTTCATCGTACTCAAACTCAGTAAATCTGACACAGTGGCATCTTTAACCAAATCAAATCACTTTACTGTAAACAATTTTAAAGTTCTAAAAATACATATGACAAGAAAACATTACATTACGTCATTTAGCAGATGCTTTTATCCATTTTGTCAACAGTAGTGAAATCAACTGTGCAACTACATTACAGTCCACACATCATCATCAAGACCTTTTAAAAGGAATATAATATGCAGCATTTGTCAATACTTGAAGGAATACATGGCATTAGTTAATGTTTTATTGTTATTATTATTATTATTATTATTATTATTATTATAGAAGGATGGTTAGTTCAAAAGGGTCGAGGCGTAGCCTGAAAGGTGTGCTTTTAGTCTGAGGATATGAATCACAGTTTAAATCTCAATTGCAGTATTTGGTCGCTGCGCCGAGACAAATTCCTCATACAGTATGCAATCTTGCATACTGTGGCAATAAAAGTGATTCTGATTCTGATTGCGATTCTTGTCAAATAATCGCAATTAGAGTTTTTCTTTTCTTTACTTTCATCTCTAATCTATCACCTAGTTGTGAATGACAGCGTAGTTACACAGTTTGGAAGGGTTTGTCGGTTTGCTCTGCTGCAATAGTGGGGATCTTTTCCTGCCCCAGCACTCGTTAGTCAGCCAATCCTCCCTTTGAATATCAGTAGTATGACCCCATTGTTACCTGTTATCACTGACAAGTGTGAACAGTTAAACCGTTTGAATGTGTATTGTTTCTGAGATAACAGTGTCACAGGGCATACTATTGAGTGACACCAATGAGCTAGCTCTTGTGAAGTGTGAGCTTGCACAACACTTACTGTTAAAGGAACACTCCGCCCATTTTCAACCAGCTTTGTATCATTAGAACATCAGTAGTATATCAGAAAACTGTAAACTGTTTTGAAGTCTGTCATTTAATTTGACAGTTATTGAGTGTTAAGACGTATTTGAAGAGAAGATGCGTTCGTATTTTCCCAATGAGGCAATCAAGTAAACTAAACTTAAAACTATAGCGTTAGCCGAGTAAACTACATGAGGGTAAGTGGTGGACTGGACATAATAAAGCATGGAAGTTGTGGACCAGTGACATCACTGGTCCACACTTTAACACTCAATAACTGTCAAATTAAATGACAGACTTCAAAACAGTTTACAGTTTTCTGATATACTACTGATGTTCTAATGATACAAAGCTGGTTGAAAATGGGCGGAGTGTTCCTTTAAGTGTCAACAGCTTTACACACTTGGCCTAGGATTGTTTAAGCCTGTTTACTGACACCTAAGACAACACCTGGCTTTTGCTGACCATGTTTACTGCCCAAAACAAACAGTGGGTATAGTTTATTTGTTTATTAAAAAAGGATTCACATGAACTGCCGCCTCGATGACAGCTAGTCTTCCTGGGGGTCCAAGACAGGAACGTGCAACACAACAATTCAAATAGAAAAACACAAAGTAAAAGAACAGAAGAAACAATAAAAAGCAAATCTAAGCTAAGACAGATAATAGCATGGTCAGCCAGCCCTCCAGCTGGCCAATAACCCAAATATCAATATATGGTCCATACTAGGGCTGCAACGATTATTTTCATAATCGATTAATCTGTCGATTCTTTTCTCGATTAATCGATTAGTTGTTTGGTCTATAAAATGACAGAAAATGGTGGCAAATGACGATCAGTGTTTCCCAAAGCACAAGATGACGCCCTCAAATGTCTTGTTTTGTCCACAACTCAAAGATAATATCAGTTTACTGTCATACAGGAGTAAAGAAACCAGAAAATATTCACATTTACGAAGCTGGAATCAGAGAATTTAGACCTTTTCTCTTAAAATTGTACTCAAAACGATTAATCGATTATCAAAATAGTTGTCGATTAATTTTCTGTCGATCGACTAATCGATTCATCGATTAATCGTTGCAGCTCTAGTCCATACAACTCTACACTTTAGAAAACAAACATAAACAAGATGTGTGAGTGTAGATGGGATCTGAGCATCCTTTTAAAACCAAACCTCCCTTTGATCGAACAAATATTGCACGGTAGACAATTCCAAGAGGCTATGGACCTGTATATGACGGTTTTCTTCATGTAGTTGATTTTTGGTCTGGGTTAAAGTCATCTGACCACCACTTGCCCATCTGGTGGTGTGTGTATGAATCCCTGAACTATAAATGATGTTGTTGAAAAGAAATTTAGGAGTTTGAGTTTGAATAACTAAGATATATTATATAAAATATATAAGTAGGTTGGACGTTAGGCCTTTTCTCAACACTAAGCCATGTAAGACGTATTATGCATGTCAGCTACGCTAGACCTAGGGGAGCACCCCAGGACCAGCCTATAGCTGCCATTGACATTGAAAGTGAATTTTGAATGACTCTATTTAGGAGATAAGATGAGTGGCTTTTACAGGTCCCTCTGCAGGTGTCACAGAGGTGTTTTGTGGTGCAGGGGGTGGCAGTGGTTGCGTTAACCGAATATTTTCTGTCTTTTACAATGACAGAAAAATCTTAAGGCTGTCATTTTAACACAGGTAATAATATGAATGAGCCTGTCTATCAAAATGACAATGAGAAAGTCTAACATAGTCTGATAGGTGGAGGCACATACTGTACTTATTGAGTTTATGAGTTTGTCTTGCAGCCTTTGTCCCCCATAATACCATAGTCTAAGGGCAAATGTGAGGGATCAGATTTTAAGATAGCATTGTTGTGTAATCGAATCTGTTGCATGGCTAATGGTTCTGTCTAGTTTAATTCAGGCTTGAAGCACACAACACACACACACACACACACACACACACACACACCTACTGTGGGACCTCACGCACCTCTGACATTACAGGCAACTTAAGAACAGATCAGGGTTTAGGAGCGAGCTTTAGCTATCAGAGCTTTGGCAGTGCACACACACACACACACACACACACACACACACACACACACACACACACACGCACACACACACTGAAAGCCAGTGAGCCTACAACGCATAGTCTCTCAAGACAGACTAGTGATCTCTTCCACAATCTTTGAATGCTGCAGTGCAGACACAGTCTGTACTTCAGTCAATTACAATTTGGAGTTGGACAGAGGAAGTTGTCATCCTACAAAGGAAAAAAATAACAACGCTTCAGACCGGAAGGAAGTTCGATGGTATTCAACCAATCACGACACTCGGAAACATAACCGAGGCAGGTGATTGTATACCCGCTTATTTTGACCGGATATCCCACCTTATTTTTTGACCAACTTTGAGACCTGCCGTCTCTGGAGCATTCGAGGATTGTGGAAGAGATAGACTGGCTTGAGAGACAATAGCACAAAACCAACATTTCCCAAAGTGCCAATCAGACCCATGTGTTCTCAGTGTTGTCTGCTGTCCACCTGCTGTCCACCAGACCCATTGTTCTCCGTGTTGTCTGCTGTCCACCTGGTTAATCAGACTCATTGTTCTCAGTGTTGTCTGCTGTCCACCTGGTTAATCAGACTCATTGTTCTCAGTGTTGTCTGCTGTCCATCTGGTTAATCAGACTCATTGTTCTCAGTGTTGTCTGCTGTCCACCTGGTTAATCAGACTCATTGTTCTCAGTGTTGTCTGCTGTCCACCTGGTTAATCAGACCCATTGTTCTCAGTGTTGTCTGCTGTCCACCTGGTTAATCAGACCCATTGTTCTCAGTGTTGTCTGATGTCCATCTGGTTAATCAGACTCATTGTTCTCAGTGTTGTCTGATGTCCACCTGGTTAATCAGACCCATTGTTCTCAGTGTTGTCTGCTGTCCACCTGGTTAATCAGACCCATTGTTCTCAGTGTTGTCTGCTGTCCACCTGGTTAATCAGACCCATTGTTCTCAGTGTTGTCTGCTGCTGTCCACCTGGTTAATCAGACCCATTGTTCTCAGTGTTGTCTGCTGTCCATCTGGTTAATCAGACCCATTGTTCTCAGTGTTGTCTGCTGCTGTCCACCTGGTTAATCAGACTCATTGTTCTCAGTGTTGTCTGCTGTCCATCTGGTTAATCAGACCCATTGTTCTCAGTGTTGTCTGCTGTCCACCTGGTTAATCAGACCCATTGTTCTCAGTGTTGTCTGCTGTCCACCTGGTTAATCAGACTCATTGTTCTCAGTGTTGTCTGCTGTCCACCTGGTTAATCAGACTCATTGTTCTCAGTGTTGTCTGCTGTCTACCTGGTTAATCAGACCCATGTGTTCTCAGTGTTGTCTGCTGTCCACCTGGTTAATCAGACCCATTGTTCTCAGTGTTGTCTGCTGTCCACCTGGTTAATCAGACTCATTGTTCTCAGTGTTGTCTGCTGTCCACCTGGTTAATCAGACCCATGTGTTCTCAGTGTTGTCTGCTGTCCACCTGGTTAATCAGACTCATTTGTTCTCAGTGTTGTCTGCTGTCCACCTGGTTAATCAGACTCATTGTTCTCAGTGTTGTCTGCTGTCCACCTGGTTAATCAGACTCATTGTTCTCAGTGTTGTCTGCTGTCCACCTGGTTAATCAGACTCATTGTTCTCAGTGTTGTCTGCTGTCCACCTGGTTAATCAGACTCATTGTTCTCAGTGTTGTCTGCTGTCCACCTGGTTAATCAGACTCATTGTTCTCAGTGTTGTCTGCTGTCCACCTGGTTAATCAGACCCATGTGTTCTCAGTGTTGTCTGCTGTCCACCTGGTTAATCAGACTCATTGTTCTCAGTGTTGTCTGCTGTCCACCTGGTTAATCAGACTCATTGTTCTCAGTGTTGTCTGCTGTCTACCTGGTTAATCACACTCATTGTTCTCAGTGTTGTCTGCTGTCCACCTGGTTAATCAGACTCATTGTTCTCAGTGTTGTCTGCTGTCCACCTGGTTAATCAGACTCATTGTTCTCAGTGTTGTCTGCGGTCCACCTGGTTAATCACACTCATTGTTCTCAGTGTTGTCTGCTGTCCACCTGGTTAATCAGACTCATTGTTCTCAGTGTTGTCTGCTGTCCACCTGGTTAATCAGACCCATTGTTCTCAGTGTTGTCTGCTGTCCACCTGGTTAATCAGACCCATTGTTCTCAGTGTTGTCTGCTGTCCACCTGGTTAATCAGATCCATGTGTTCTCAGTGTTGTCTGCTGTCCACCTGGTTAATCAGACCCATTGTTCTCAGTGTTGTCTGCTGTCTACCTGGTTAATCAGATCCATTGTTCTCAGTGTTGTCTGCTGTCTACCTGGTTAATCAGATCCATTGTTCTCAGTGTTGTCTGCTGTCCACCTGGTTAATCAGACTCATTGTTCTCAGTGTTGTCTGCTGTCCACCTTTAATCAGACTCATTGTTCTCAGTGTTGTCTGCTGTCCACCTGGTTAATCAGACTCATTGTTCTCAGTGTTGTCTGCTGTCCACCTGGTTAATCAGACCCATGTGTTCTCAGGTTGTCTGCTGTCCACCTGGTTAATCAGACTCATGTGTTCTCAGGTTGTCTGCTGTCCACCTGGTTAATCAGACTCATGTGTTCTCAGTGTTGTCTGCTGTCCACCTGGTTAATCAGACCCATGTGTTCTCAGTGTTGTCTGCTGTCCACCTGGTTAATCAGACTCATGTGTTCTCAGGTTGTCTGCTGTCCACCTGGTTAATCAGATCCATTGTTCTCAGTGTTGTCTGCTGTCCACCTGGTTAATCAGACTCATGTGTTCTCAGGTTGTCTGCTGTCCACCTGGTTAATCAGACTCATGTGTTCTCAGTGTTGTCTGCTGTCCACCTGGTTAATCAGACTCATTGTTCTCAGTGTTGTCTGCTGTCCACCTGGTTAATCAGACTCATTGTTCTCAGTGTTGTCTGCTGTCCACCTGGTTAATCAGACCCATTGTTCTCAGTGTTGTCTGCTGTCCACCTGGTTAATCAGATCCATTGTTCTCAGTGTTGTCTGCTGTCCACCTGGTTAATCAGATCCATTGTTCTCAGTGTTGTCTTCTGTCCATCTGGTTAATCAGACTCATTGTTCTCAGTGTTGTCTGCTGTCCACCTGGTTAATCAGACTCATTGTTCTCAGTGTTGTCTGCTGTCCACCTGGTTAATCAGACCCATGTGTTCTCAGTGTTGTCTTCTGTCCACCTGGTTAATCAGACCCATTGTTCTCAGTGTTGTCTGCTGTCCACCTGATTAATCAGACCCATGTGTTCTCAGTGTTGTCTTCTGTCCACCTGGTTAATCAGACCCATTGTTCTCAGTGTTGTCTTCTGTCCACCTGGTTAATCAGACTCATTGTTCTCAGTGTTGTCTGCTGTCCACCTGATTAATCAGACTCATTGTTCTCAGTGTTGTCTGCTGTCCACCTGGTTAATCAGACTCATTGTTCTCAGTGTTGTCTGCTGTCCACCTGGTTAATCAGACCCATTGTTCTCAGTGTTGTCTGCTGTCCACCTGGTTAATCAGACTCATTGTTCTCAGTGTTGTCTGCTGTCCACCTGGTTAATCAGACTCATTGTTCTCAGTGTTGTCTTCTGTCCACCTGGTTAATCAGACCCATGTGTTCTCAGTGTTGTCTTCTGTCCACCTGGTTAATCAGACCCATTGTTCTCAGTGTTGTCTTCTGTCCACCTGGTTAATCAGACTCATTGTTCTCAGTGTTGTCTGCTGTCCACCTGATTAATCAGACTCATTGTTCTCAGTGTTGTCTGCTGTCCACCTGGTTAATCAGACTCATTGTTCTCAGTGTTGTCTGCTGTCCACCTGGTTAATCAGACTCATTGTTCTCAGTGTTGTCTTCTGTCCACCTGGTTAATCAGACCCATGTGTTCTCAGTGTTGTCTTCTGTCCACCTGGTTAATCAGACCCATTGTTCTCAGTGTTGTCTTCTGTCCACCTGGTTAATCAGACTCATTGTTCTCAGTGTTGTCTGCTGTCCACCTGATTAATCAGACTCATTGTTCTCAGTGTTGTCTGCTGTCCACCTGGTTAATCAGACTCATTGTTCTCAGTGTTGTCTGCTGTCCACCTGGTTAATCAGACTCATTGTTCTCAGTGTTGTCTGCTGTCCACCTGGTTAATCAGACTCATTGTTCTCAGTGTTGTCTGCTGTCCACCTGATTAATCAGACTCATTGTTCTCAGTGTTGTCTGCTGTCCACCTGATTAATCAGACCCATTGTTCTCAGTGTTGTCTGCTGTCCACCTGGTTAATCAGACTCATTGTTCTCAGTGTTGTCTGCTGTCCACCTGGTTAATCAGACTCATTGTTCTCAGTGTTGTCTGCTGTCCACCTGGTTAATCAGACCCATGTGTTCTCAGTGTTGTCTGCTGTCCACCTGGTTAATCAGACTCATTGTTCTCAGTGTTGTCTGCTGTCCACCTGGTTAATCAGACCCATTGTTCTCAGTGTTGTCTGCTGTCCACCTGATTAATCAGACCCATTGTTCTCAGTGTTGTCTGCTGTCCACCTGATTAATCAGACTCATTGTTCTCAGTGTTGTCTGCTGTCCACCTTTAATCACACTCATTGTTCTCAGTGTTGTCTGCTGTCCACCTGGTTAATCAGACCCATTGTTCTCAGTGTCGTCTGCTGTCCACCTGGTTAATCAGACCCATGTTGTTCTCAGTGTTGTCTGCTGTCCACCTGGTTAATCAGACTCATTGTTCTCAGTGTTGTCTGCTGTCCACCTGGTTAATCAGACCCATTGTTCTCAGTGTTGTCTGCTGTCCACCTGGTTAATCAGACTCATGTGTTCTCAGTGTTGTCTGCTGTCCACCTGGTTAATCAGACTCATTGTTCTCAGTGTTGTCTGCTGTCCACCTGGTTAATCAGACTCATTGTTCTCAGTGTTGTCTGCTGTCCACCTTTAATCAGACTCATTGTTCTCAGTGTTGTCTGCTGTCCACCTTTAATCAGACTCATTGTTCTCAGTGTTGTCTGCTGTCCACCTGGTTAATCAGACCCATTGTTCTCAGTGTTGTCTGCTGTCCACCTGGTTAATCAGACCCATTGTTCTCAGTGTTGTCTGCTGCTGTCCACCTGGTTAATCAGACCCATTGTTCTCAGTGTTGTCTGCTGTCCATCTGGTTAATCAGACCCATTGTTCTCAGTGTTGTCTGCTGCTGTCCACCTGGTTAATCAGACTCATTGTTCTCAGTGTTGTCTGCTGTCCATCTGGTTAATCAGACCCATTGTTCTCAGTGTTGTCTGCTGTCCACCTGGTTAATCAGACCCATTGTTCTCAGTGTTGTCTGCTGTCCACCTGGTTAATCAGACTCATTGTTCTCAGTGTTGTCTGCTGTCCACCTGGTTAATCAGACTCATTGTTCTCAGTGTTGTCTGCTGTCTACCTGGTTAATCAGACCCATGTGTTCTCAGTGTTGTCTGCTGTCCACCTGGTTAATCAGACCCATTGTTCTCAGTGTTGTCTGCTGTCCACCTGGTTAATCAGACTCATTGTTCTCAGTGTTGTCTGCTGTCCACCTGGTTAATCAGACCCATGTGTTCTCAGTGTTGTCTGCTGTCCACCTGGTTAATCAGACTCATTTGTTCTCAGTGTTGTCTGCTGTCCACCTGGTTAATCAGACTCATTGTTCTCAGTGTTGTCTGCTGTCCACCTGGTTAATCAGACTCATTGTTCTCAGTGTTGTCTGCTGTCCACCTGGTTAATCAGACTCATTGTTCTCAGTGTTGTCTGCTGTCCACCTGGTTAATCAGACTCATTGTTCTCAGTGTTGTCTGCTGTCCACCTGGTTAATCAGACTCATTGTTCTCAGTGTTGTCTGCTGTCCACCTGGTTAATCAGACCCATGTGTTCTCAGTGTTGTCTGCTGTCCACCTGGTTAATCAGACTCATTGTTCTCAGTGTTGTCTGCTGTCCACCTGGTTAATCAGACTCATTGTTCTCAGTGTTGTCTGCTGTCTACCTGGTTAATCACACTCATTGTTCTCAGTGTTGTCTGCTGTCCACCTGGTTAATCAGACTCATTGTTCTCAGTGTTGTCTGCTGTCCACCTGGTTAATCAGACTCATTGTTCTCAGTGTTGTCTGCGGTCCACCTGGTTAATCACACTCATTGTTCTCAGTGTTGTCTGCTGTCCACCTGGTTAATCAGACTCATTGTTCTCAGTGTTGTCTGCTGTCCACCTGGTTAATCAGACCCATTGTTCTCAGTGTTGTCTGCTGTCCACCTGGTTAATCAGACCCATTGTTCTCAGTGTTGTCTGCTGTCCACCTGGTTAATCAGATCCATGTGTTCTCAGTGTTGTCTGCTGTCCACCTGGTTAATCAGACCCATTGTTCTCAGTGTTGTCTGCTGTCTACCTGGTTAATCAGATCCATTGTTCTCAGTGTTGTCTGCTGTCTACCTGGTTAATCAGATCCATTGTTCTCAGTGTTGTCTGCTGTCCACCTGGTTAATCAGACTCATTGTTCTCAGTGTTGTCTGCTGTCCACCTTTAATCAGACTCATTGTTCTCAGTGTTGTCTGCTGTCCACCTGGTTAATCAGACTCATTGTTCTCAGTGTTGTCTGCTGTCCACCTGGTTAATCAGACCCATGTGTTCTCAGGTTGTCTGCTGTCCACCTGGTTAATCAGACTCATGTGTTCTCAGGTTGTCTGCTGTCCACCTGGTTAATCAGACTCATGTGTTCTCAGTGTTGTCTGCTGTCCACCTGGTTAATCAGACCCATGTGTTCTCAGTGTTGTCTGCTGTCCACCTGGTTAATCAGACTCATGTGTTCTCAGGTTGTCTGCTGTCCACCTGGTTAATCAGATCCATTGTTCTCAGTGTTGTCTGCTGTCCACCTGGTTAATCAGACTCATGTGTTCTCAGGTTGTCTGCTGTCCACCTGGTTAATCAGACTCATGTGTTCTCAGTGTTGTCTGCTGTCCACCTGGTTAATCAGACTCATTGTTCTCAGTGTTGTCTGCTGTCCACCTGGTTAATCAGACTCATTGTTCTCAGTGTTGTCTGCTGTCCACCTGGTTAATCAGACCCATTGTTCTCAGTGTTGTCTGCTGTCCACCTGGTTAATCAGATCCATTGTTCTCAGTGTTGTCTGCTGTCCACCTGGTTAATCAGATCCATTGTTCTCAGTGTT
This sequence comes from Poromitra crassiceps, assembly GCF_964638095.1. Taxonomy (NCBI): domain Eukaryota; kingdom Metazoa; phylum Chordata; class Actinopteri; order Beryciformes; family Melamphaidae; genus Poromitra; species Poromitra crassiceps. Next base: position 348,455 of record NW_028152231.1, on the reverse strand, counting down.
GTCTTCTGTCCATCTGGTTAATCAGACTCATTGTTCTCAGTGTTGTCTGCTGTCCACCTGGTTAATCAGACTCATTGTTCTCAGTGTTGTCTGCTGTCCACCTGGTTAATCAGACCCATGTGTTCTCAGTGTTGTCTTCTGTCCACCTGGTTAATCAGACCCATTGTTCTCAGTGTTGTCTGCTGTCCACCTGATTAATCAGACCCATGTGTTCTCAGTGTTGTCTTCTGTCCACCTGGTTAATCAGACCCATTGTTCTCAGTGTTGTCTTCTGTCCACCTGGTTAATCAGACTCATTGTTCTCAGTGTTGTCTGCTGTCCACCTGATTAATCAGACTCATTGTTCTCAGTGTTGTCTGCTGTCCACCTGGTTAATCAGACTCATTGTTCTCAGTGTTGTCTGCTGTCCACCTGGTTAATCAGACCCATTGTTCTCAGTGTTGTCTGCTGTCCACCTGGTTAATCAGACTCATTGTTCTCAGTGTTGTCTGCTGTCCACCTGGTTAATCAGACTCATTGTTCTCAGTGTTGTCTTCTGTCCACCTGGTTAATCAGACCCATGTGTTCTCAGTGTTGTCTTCTGTCCACCTGGTTAATCAGACCCATTGTTCTCAGTGTTGTCTTCTGTCCACCTGGTTAATCAGACTCATTGTTCTCAGTGTTGTCTGCTGTCCACCTGATTAATCAGACTCATTGTTCTCAGTGTTGTCTGCTGTCCACCTGGTTAATCAGACTCATTGTTCTCAGTGTTGTCTGCTGTCCACCTGGTTAATCAGACTCATTGTTCTCAGTGTTGTCTTCTGTCCACCTGGTTAATCAGACCCATGTGTTCTCAGTGTTGTCTTCTGTCCACCTGGTTAATCAGACCCATTGTTCTCAGTGTTGTCTTCTGTCCACCTGGTTAATCAGACTCATTGTTCTCAGTGTTGTCTGCTGTCCACCTGATTAATCAGACTCATTGTTCTCAGTGTTGTCTGCTGTCCACCTGGTTAATCAGACTCATTGTTCTCAGTGTTGTCTGCTGTCCACCTGGTTAATCAGACTCATTGTTCTCAGTGTTGTCTGCTGTCCACCTGGTTAATCAGACTCATTGTTCTCAGTGTTGTCTGCTGTCCACCTGATTAATCAGACTCATTGTTCTCAGTGTTGTCTGCTGTCCACCTGATTAATCAGACCCATTGTTCTCAGTGTTGTCTGCTGTCCACCTGGTTAATCAGACTCATTGTTCTCAGTGTTGTCTGCTGTCCACCTGGTTAATCAGACTCATTGTTCTCAGTGTTGTCTGCTGTCCACCTGGTTAATCAGACCCATGTGTTCTCAGTGTTGTCTGCTGTCCACCTGGTTAATCAGACTCATTGTTCTCAGTGTTGTCTGCTGTCCACCTGGTTAATCAGACCCATTGTTCTCAGTGTTGTCTGCTGTCCACCTGATTAATCAGACCCATTGTTCTCAGTGTTGTCTGCTGTCCACCTGATTAATCAGACTCATTGTTCTCAGTGTTGTCTGCTGTCCACCTTTAATCACACTCATTGTTCTCAGTGTTGTCTGCTGTCCACCTGGTTAATCAGACCCATTGTTCTCAGTGTCGTCTGCTGTCCACCTGGTTAATCAGACCCATGTTGTTCTCAGTGTTGTCTGCTGTCCACCTGGTTAATCAGACTCATTGTTCTCAGTGTTGTCTGCTGTCCACCTGGTTAATCAGACCCATTGTTCTCAGTGTTGTCTGCTGTCCACCTGGTTAATCAGACTCATGTGTTCTCAGTGTTGTCTGCTGTCCACCTGGTTAATCAGACTCATTGTTCTCAGTGTTGTCTGCTGTCCACCTGGTTAATCAGACCCATTGTTCTCAGTGTTGTCTGCTGTCCACCTGGTTAATCAGACTCATTGTTCTCAGTGTTGTCTGCTGTCCATCTGGTTAATCAGACCCATTGTTCTCAGTGTTGTCTGCTGTCCACCTGGTTAATCAGACTCATTGTTCTCAGTGTTGTCTGCTGTCCACCTGGTTAATCAGACTCATTGTTCTCAGTGTTGTCTGCTGTCCACCTGGTTAATCAGACTCATTGTTCTCAGTGTTGTCTGCTGTCCACCTGGTTAATCAGACCCATTGTTCTCAGTGTTGTCTGCTGTCCACCTGGTTAATCAGACTCATTGTTCTCAGTGTTGTCTGCTGTCCACCTGGTTAATCAGACTCATTGTTCTCAGTGTTGTCTGCTGTCCACCTAGTTGTAGGAATAAATGGGGACTGGCTGGAAGATTCAAGATTCAAGATTTTTATTGTCACTTTATTGTCACACACAACATAGTACAAATGTAACAGGGCATATGAGTGCAAAAACAACAAGAGACACAACAAGCAATAAGGCAGTATAGTGATAGGACAAGTCAGAGACAGTGGCATATTCACTGCACATAGGTGCACATGTCCTGTGCATACTTTAGACGTGCTTAAACATTTTAAATTCGGCGTATTTGACATACAGGTGCAAATAGCATATTCCTTATTAAACATACAATTAAACATTAGACATACGTAATGGTAGCAGCTACAGTACGGTACAGTACGGCTACTACACTATTTGTGTATGTTAAGGAGTCTCGTGGCCTGCGGGAAGAAACTGTTCCTCAAGCGATTTGTGCGTGCTTTTGGGACCCTGTATCTCCTGAGGGTAGCAGGGAGAACAGGCTGTTGTGGGGATGGTTTGTGTCTTTGATGATCTTCAGGGATCTTCAGGGAAGAGATTGAACCCGACAGTGTTTGGGCTCCAAACAGCGGTCTAGCGGCTCACGTCAAACAGGCATCTGTTTAGCTGAAGGCAGCGTAAATAGAGGCTGGCGGTTGGCTTGATCCATCGCTGTTTCTCAGTATTAGTGAAAGGGGCAGAATTACACAACAGGAAAACCTGATCAGTGGGATAACGGAAGACCTAGAATGCACCTCGAAAGTGCAGACATTCAATCGGGACTCTTGGAGGCAGATCATATCTGTGTTAAATTCCATTTATTATGCTGAAAGCATCTATTTATAGACACGAGTGATTGCTTTGTGAGTAATTATTTATCTGCTGCTAGTTCAGTGGCTCAGGTTAAGGAATGATAATGCTATATTTAGCCTATAGACTCTATAGCAGCGTTTCCCAAACGTATGCGTGGGGGGTGGGTCGCCAACTGGTCGTCATGGCAACTTATTACCGTATGTTTTTTGTGAGTTTGTGTCCCGGGGAGACACAAAATTTACTTTTGGGTTCCAAGATGAACACGTTTGGGAGCCCCTGCTCTATAGGCTCAATATTGCATTATCCCCCACGGGCCCACCACGACCCAAATTGGGTCCCGGACCCATAGTTTGGGAAACACTGCTATAGAGAGACAGAAATAAATACCGATAGCTAATATGTCACACACCCTTTAAACAGACAGAAGTTTGTTATTATATATAAATTATATGACTGCTGTTGGGTTTTCCTACTTTTGGCAATTATCACAATTTGTCTGGTTGCAGTTTATTTCTTGCAACTTCTATGCAATGGCCAGCAGCACCTCTGAAGCCTTGTGCTTTTCACCTACCTGCACAGTAAAAGACACACACACACAAACACGCTCTCTGTGTGTTTTTGTCTCTTTCTTCTTGTCATTGACATCTACACTGTTTCACACCTAAATACAGACGTGATTTCATTGTTCCATGATAGTGTTATAGCGACAGACACCCATATTGTCTTACGTAACGACTGTGTTGGCTGCTGTCACAAACACGCAACACTCTGCCAGGTCTGCCTCAATCACATCTCTCACACACACGTCAAATCTGTCGTAGGGATGCACGATATATCGGCAATCATATGGGTATCGACCGATGTTAGTCATTTTTTAACATATCGGCATCGGTCCGATGTCGCAATCTTAATATCGGTTATCGGTATCAGCCAAAATTTTCACATTGAGAGGAAACAATGTGGTAAATCTATGATTTATGGGCTTTTGCAAATGTTTTGTTAATAAAGAAATGCATTACTTTTTCAATTTCACAGTGATTATCATATTATATATAATATTATATATATATCATATATCATATATTATACAAGTCATATCGACATCGGTAAATATCGGTTATCGGCCATAACAGCAATGTTAATATCGGTTATGACTATGAGTATCGGCCAAGATCGGTGCATCCCTAATCTGTAGCATGAATGCAAGATGAAATTATCATACTGATACTCAAGGATCCTTAAAATAGAGATCTAACTGACTTGGTGAATGTTGGGGTATGCCTTGGAAGACAGGGGCTAGTCTGTTGGTTCAAGCCATACATTGTATTTGATTCAAAGGAGTTAACCCAGATAAAAAGATAGGCTACTTAAAGGAACACTCCGCCCATTTTCAACCAGCTTTGTATCATTAGAACATCAGTATCAGAAAACTGTAAACTGTTTTGAAGTCTGTCATTTAATTTGACAGTTATTGAGTGTTA
>NW_028152231.1:318981-338981 GCF_964638095.1 Poromitra crassiceps | reverse complement strand
TCTAATTGGCACATTCAGTCCTCAACTCTCCACCGTGAGAGCTGATGTGTGGTGAACGTTCTGGCGCAAACTGGCTGCCGTGCATCACGCAAGTGGGAGCTGCACATCGCTGGTGGATCAGTTGAGTCCCCCCCATTATGTGAAGTATGAGTATTTAGAAAAGTGCTATGTAAATGCAATCAGTTTATTAATTAAAATTAATTGCAATTAATGAATTAATTAATTAATTGCCACCTACATTTTAATTAATATTAGGAAAAACAATGCCACCATCCCCCCAATTAATCAGGTCTGCCCACTGATTTGAGGTATGCGTGGATTAGAGCAGATTAGCTGGACTCAGGCTTAGAGTGGGTGGGAGACGGACAGATTCTGTTTAGAGGTGGAAGGGCGAAAAGACGACAAGGGGTAGTCTGTTTTATTTTTGGTTTTTTTGCTGATTTCCCCCCATTTTCTCCCCAATTATAGACGGTTTTAACTTGACAACAAAAACATTCTAAATTGAACCCCTGCTCACTTCCTGTTGCAGTGTCTTGCAGTGAAAAACATTCAAGTGCAGGACCGACCATTCCGTGAAAACCGTCTATACAGCTGAGCGGCGAAAACAAAAGTAACGATGTCGAGTAGGGGTGTCACGATACACTCAGTTCACGATACGATACGTATCACGATACTGGGTTCACGATAACGATACGATACGATACGATTTTAACAATATTTTTTTAAACTTGAATAATGACAATATATGACTGGAAAAGTAGTATTTTATTTGAAATGCACAAATACAAAACATGCTGTTGTGGGAAATTGTTATTACAATAACAACTAGAAAAAACATGAGATTGGAGATAAGGCTTATCTTGAAATAGAATGAGTTACACCGTCACTTAGATTTACTTTGAACTAAAAGGTTTCTCAGCAGTATAAATTCTCATTATGCATCTTCAGTTTTTCTTCAAACTCAAACAACAAGACTTTTCTTAGTCTATTTTTTATGCATCTTCAGTTTTTCCTGTCAAGTAAACAGTTTTGCCAGAAACTCAATTGAATGGTTTCTCTCCTGTATAACTTCTCATGTGTCTCTTCAGAGACTTGTTCAACTGAACTACTTTCCACACATTGAACTTCAACAAACAAAGACGTTTCTTAGTCTATTTTTTGGAAAAAAAAAAAAAAAAAAAAAAAAAAAAAAAAAAATTTGCGATATGAGATTTCATCTCAACGATACATATCGTGACGTTTTACTATCGCGAAATTTCGTGGGACGATATATTGTGACACCCCTAATGTCGAGTGAATATTTCTGCAGTTTGGCGAATGCTGAGAAAAAGGAAGTGCTGTGGGGTTGCGCTCTGGTGAAAACCGTCTATACTTTGGCCAATTTATCCCTAAGCTGCCCTATTGGCTGCCCCGGTCGCTGCTCCACCCTCTGCCGATCTGGGAAGAGCCGAGACTAGCACCATGCTTCCTCTGACACATGCGCAGTTGCCAGCCACTTCTGTTCACCTGACAGGGGGAGCTTCACCGGTAGGACATAGCACGTGGGAGGATCACGTTATTCCCACCAGTTCCCTTCCACCCCGACCAGACGAGGTGCTAGTGCAGCGACCAGGACACATACCCCCAATTCGGCTTCCCACCCTCAGGAACAGCCAATCGTGCGTGCCTGTATGTAGGTCCGACCAAGCCGGAGGTAACACGTGGATACGAACCTGCAATCCTCATGTTGGGAGGCAGGGAATCTACCACTACACTACCCGGACACCCAACAAGGGGTAGTCTTGAATGGAGGTGTAGTAGAGGAGGAGCTGGTTTCCTGTTTGTGTGGCTCTTTTGTGTGTGTGTGTGTGTGTGTGTGTGTGTGTGTGTGTGTGTGTGTGTGTGTGTGTGTGTGTGTGTGTGTGTGTGTGTGTGTGTGTGTGTGTGTGTGTGTGTGTGTGTGTGTGTGTGTGTGTGTGTGTGTGTGTGTGTGTGAAGTATGCAGTTAGGAGTGTAGAGGAAGGAGGCAGACAGGAAGGGAGCTCATGCAAATCAATTCCACTCAAATCACAGATCCTTATGTTTTTTGTTCATGAGCATAATACACTGTGTTCATGAGGCGAAAACACACATGCCTCCTGCTGGTCATGTTGTGTCATTGCCACTTCCTAATCTGCGCCGTCTCTCCCATGTTGCCTATCTTCCTTTCTCCCTTTCTCTGCCCCTCCGCCGCCTGGCTCTGTTTCCTCTGCCTACTCCATTCTTCTCTCTCACACTCTCTGCCCCTCCCTCTCTCACTCTCTCAGGTGAATGGAATGAACATTGATAGCCTGAGGCACTCAGAGGTGGTGGCATTCATAAGAGCAGGAGGGGAGGAAACGCGCCTCCTAGTGGTCAACCAGGAGACCGACGAGCTCTTCCAGAAACTGGGGGTCACGCCCACCAGCAGCCATGTCAAAGGTCAAATAAGACACACACACACACACACAAACCGGGGCTGGGTTCAATTCACGAATGAACTCATCAATTCCAATTCAACTGAGGAATTGGAATTTGAAAAAGCCTACAGGAAACAGAAACCTTTTTTAAACTTTCACATATCTCAGGTTAGTGTCATGTCTCACTACTATAATAAGGCGGAGGGGTGCCACGCACACTTGCTACAAATGAGCATGCAAAGCACGCGACGCGAAGCTATGAGCATGCGAAGTGCGCGATATTTCTAGTTATCAATCATGAATATCATAAAATGTTAGGTGGTATTTGATTGATAACATGTAGCCTAATCATAATGCATGAATTACAATTGCATTATGTAATTTGTTTAACTGTCTTTTATTTGATACATGTTTCATTTATAATGTTTTGCAAGTCAAGACAAACTCTTAGAAATGGAATAGAGTAACGTAGGAATGAGTGCGGAAGACCTGGACGTTATCACTGCCGTTACACGTAAGAGTTTACGTGTAAAAGTCAATGGGATTTTTGTATGGGAATTTCTGTTAAATGCATTAAATAAAACAAACGTCTATGAAACAGCAAAGTTTGTGTTGAGCAAGCTAGTCTTCACAAAAGAGGACAACGTTTATGATTTTTGAAACGTAATAAACACGATTTTCAGAAAATGCTTAAAAAGGTAAAAAAAAAGGTGGTCCTCATTTGTGAAGCTTATCTTGCTGAACACAAACTTCGCTGTTTCATAGACTTTTGTTAACCACAGACCTTATTTCATACATTTCACCAAAATTCCCATACAAAAATCCCATTCACTTTGACACGTAAGAACCAGGAAGTGCAGGGACTTCTGGGTAAGCCTACAAAAATACATCATCCCTGCGCTACTCTATGTAATGGAATTCCAATTCAATTCCAATTCTGTTTCCTTAGAGCCGGCCGAGATTCCAATTGCAACTCCAGCAAAGTGAATTGGAATTGGAACCATGCATTTCTCAATTCAATTCATAAATGTGTTCAACCCTGATAAAGACACAATAATCTCTCTCTACTCTTTCTCCAGAATGTTTCATGCTGTCTCCGTTCACTGCTTTTCTCACAGAGGTCTATGTGGACGAGTTGATCACAGAGAGCGCCCCGTCCACCCCGTCTCCCACCACCAATCTCTCGCCTGCCATGGACCTGCCCATCATCAACATCACGCTGACAGATTCGCCCATCATCAACGTCACGCTGACAGATTCGCCCATCACAAACGGGTGCCCAAAGTCACGGGCCAACGGGAGTTCGGCGTCCCAGTCGTCCAGAAGTTCCACCACCCAGTCAGAGTTCAGCAGCTCGGACATGAGCATCCAGGTGAGGGAGGAGGTGTGTGTGAGGAGCAGTCTTGAGCAAAATTGCCAGGGCTGGAGAGAGTAAAGGTGCTCTTATACTCGAGCAAAGCTCCGTGGGGGTGGGGCCCCGCGAGTCTCTGTGAGTCACCGTGTAGACCTCGCGCTGGGGGTGATGCCATTATACTCAGAAAGTGATCAGCATGTATTGTACAATGGTGAGAACAGCCCGTGAAAAGTCGCAATGAAACGCTGTGCAGTACTGAGTGCGCTTTCACTCTCAAACGACCGCACATCAGCACATGAAGGACTCACCAAACTTGTTTTTACTGAAAGCCGTTTTTACTTCTCAGCCCTGATAGCCTACTCTGTGCTGCTTTTAATCTCTCTCAATAATGCTCTCAACACAACACATTTAGCCTACTTGGTGAAATGACTAAAAACAAACAGTTGCAAATCTAAGTTTATAGCCTACCACATGGGTCAAGAAATGTGGTGAAAACACAGCTCAGTGTTCAGGGTTCAGTGGCTCGAAAGCGGCCATGTTTGGAGAGAAGCTCGCGCTGTTAGAAAAAAAATCAGGCACAACGCGAGCGGCCGTTGGAGCTAGCGAATAACCATGCCCAACAAATTTACGTAATTTGACGCGCCCGCCCCTCGCTCCACCCCCGCGCCCTTCACGGCAGGGTGAGCATAATTCAGCCTTAATGCAGTAACTTGAAGTTACTTAGATTAGTAACTGTAATACAGTAGAATTACTTTTTTGGAAATTGTAATCCCTTACATTACTAGTTACTGGGAAAAGTAATCCAATTCAGTAACTATTATTATTGTTACTGTTATTGTAACTAAGTTACTGCCTCACACTCGTGAGACCGTGTGTGTGTGTGTGTGTGTGTGGGGGGGGGGGGGGGGGGGGGGCGTCATAATTGGAAGAGGAAATGAGAGTTTGCGAGTGTTCGCATGAAAATGTGTGTTTGCGTGTGTTGTTGTAGGTCCCTGATGAGGACGAGAGGCGTCCGTCAGACCCCTTCCTGGACAGCGGCCTGCGTCTGAGTCCCACGGCTGCCGAGGCCAGAGAGAAGGTCCAGCGCAGCAAGAAGAGAGCGCCCCCTATGGACTGGAGCAAGAAACAAGAGATCTTCAGCAACTTTTGATGAGAAGAGGAAGAAACTGTCCGAAAGGAGAAAACACAGACCTTAAAAGCATAAGAGCCGAGGAGAAGGGAGAACAACGGGATCTTATGGTGTAATTCTCTATACTTCACTGGATTTCGACTGAAAGACATGCTGACATCTTTCATATTGCAGGGAGAAGAAAAGAGCGAAGAGGAAAGAGGCGAGCAGAGTAACATTCCTAAGTCCTGTTCTGTGTAAAAAATACATTGAAAGAAATGGATTTTGGATTCTCCGGAAGCGTACTTTATGTCTAAAGACATTTTTGTGGATGTGTCAATAATCCCATGCCACATTGAGAGGATCTATTGAGAGACTCTGAAAGAAGTGGTGCCTAGTCACAGTATTTCTCTTAAGTCATAATTATTTCAGAGCCATGAGTAGTGGCCGTCTGTAACAGCCTCTACACACTCCTGTTTCTGTAGGTCTACAGTATGTGAGCAATGATGCTACTGATATTATTAGCAATTGTTTCTGATTTTGGACTGTACATAGACTTTTTTTTGGTTAATAGTTTCAGATTATTTCAATTTCAAATTAGCTGCTAAGAATTTGAGTCATGCACCACTAGTTATCTCTTGCTTTTTTAATTTTGTGCAATTCGGACGCACAATTAAATATGTCACAGCGCCACCTACTGGCAACACAAAAAGCGGTTTATCTCGAGAACCTGTTCGTCCGATCAACTTCAAACTCGGCGTGTGCGGGGATGCACTGTTGGAAACCTGACAGAGGGCGGTGCCGAATTTTGTGCAATTCGACCAATCGGAACACGGCTTTCACATATCTTGAGCACTGTTCGTCCGATCGACTTCAAACGTGGCGGGTGCGCTGCTGGGGACCGGAGAAAGTGCAATGTTGAATTTTGTGCAATTTGGACAAACGTGTAGTCATAGTGCCACCTACTGGCAACACAAAAAATGGTTTATCTCGAGAACCGTTTGTCCATTCAACTTCAAACTTGGCGGGTGTGGTGGAAGTGCAGTCTCTGCAGAGGAAGTGCAGTCTCGAATTTTGTGCAATTCGACCAATCAGAACACGGCTTTCAGATATCTTGAGAACTGTTTGTCCGAACGACTTCAAACTTGGCGGGTGCGCTGCTGGGAGAAGACTGGGAGAGCATGATGTGTGAATAGGGGGAGGGGGAAACGAGCATCAAACGTAAATACAGAGGCCGAGGTATAAAATGTGCATCTCCTCAGTGCTTCTCATGGTTCAGTGTGTATTTGTCAGAATGATTTCAGTTAAATATAGCCTACCTGAAAGATAGTTTGACTAGAGGTGACAGCCTAGAAATAACTGTTTATCTAGTCTACTTTATGTAGCTTTTCGAGGAATTGTCTCTCCAATGTGCATGGTGGAAACTTCTCACACTGTGAAATAAAGTTTCAAACTTTCAAAATGCATGTGGTACAATGAAAATACCAAAGTAGAATGAGTATTTATTATGTTTTCAAGACCACACATTAAGGTTTTGATTGAAGCCTTTCTCTGTGATTCTGGTAAACAGGCTGTGTCCTCTTCTATGTAATAAGACAAAAGGCAGGGTAGACTGTTAGAGTTGAATCTGAACAGTTTGAACTTTGATCCTTATCAAAGGTCTGCCTGTCCTTGAAAATGTGCCCCATTCAAAATAATACTTGTCCTTGCTGGCCACTAGGAAGAGCCATTTCCTCATAAAGACGGAGGTAGGAAAACTCTGTCCCCTTCGTGCAACAGATCAATGCCGACAACAAAATAGCTGTCGGAACAGGAAAAAATAGGCCAAATAAGGACACAAACAGGAAGAGCCTGTACATGAGGTAACCGTGTGGGTTTTCTCCGGGTGCTCCGGTTTCCTCCCACCATCAAAGAAAAGACATGTATGTTAGGGTTAATACTCCTGTCAGTGCCCCTGACAAAAGAACTGGAGTTGGTCCCCGGGCGCTGCACGGTGGCTGCCCCACTGCTCCTAGTTCTGGGAAGGTTCCTAGTAGAGGATGGGTCAAATGCAGAGGATGAATTTCCCCAAGGGGATAAATAAAGGATAACTTCACAGGAGTAGGGAGAGCTATAACACAGAGACATGCACATCATTAAAAAGGGATAGTCCACATTTTTTAAAGTCTAGCCCTATTTGTTACTTACCAATGATGATGTTGATTAGCAGAGTTCAAAGTAAATTTCAGTGAGCCTCAATCAGCTTGTACATACAGGAGCGTGACCTCATTGACCTTGCATTTGTTTTTTTACCAACCTTCCAGAGCTACTATGAGGAACAGGATAGGCTGTGATGAGAAAGAACTCAACCAATCAACATTATAATTTTTACGTAACAAATATAGACTTTAAAAAATGTGAACTACCCCTTAAGATAATATCTCTGACTCCTGTGACCTCGATTTTTCTCTCCCCAAACGAAAGCCAGTTTGTATCACACGCAGTTCCTTTTGTCATCGGATCCTCGCTCGATGCTAACAATAGAGACCAGGGTTGGGAGGGTTACTTTAAAAATGTAATCCGATACAATTACTAATTACCCCGTTAAAAAATGTAATCAGTAACGTAATCCAAGTATCACAATATAAAAGTAATGTAACTGGTTACTTTCTGTTGCTTTTGGATTACTTTTGAACAGATTTCCTGCATTTGACTACTGGAGTTCGGGGGCATGCTCCCCAGGACATCTTTCCAAAAAAACAGCTGTGTAATACACACTTCAGACCTTATCTGTTTGGTACAGCAGGCGGCTAATCTATCTGGCATCATATCTGTTGCTCATAATACAATAATAATATTTCAATTTTTGGATTACAGTGCACTGATATTATCTGGTTTCTAACCATTTATTTTGTGGGTGCACTTGTCCTTTTTAAGAGCTATGTGTGTGTTTTTCAAGCGTTTTTTCTCCAAGGTTTTAGGTTTTTTTTGTTTACATTTTGCACCATATGATATTACTTTATGATGATAAAGTAGAAAATAAGAAGAGTCAATACTTTACAGTGCACAGCCACTTGGATAAATACACAAATAGAGAATACAATAAATCTATTTTGAATTGTAATCGTGCTAGTAATCCAGATTTTTACTAAATGTAATCTAGAGAAAGGAGAATCCCGCACACTGACTTCACTTCAGACTTTTATTTAGCAACGTTTCGGTCACAACAAGACCTTCATCTGGCAAAACTTTTGCCAGATGTCAGTTTGTCAGTGTGCGGGATTCTCCTTTCTCTACTCATCTGATGCTCCGACGCACCTGACGCACACGGTTTGTGCAGAGATCACCCCTCTTCTACTAAATGTAATCTGAATTTATTTTTTTCTGTAACTATAAGGGATTACGGTTACCTTTTTTGAATCCTGATTACAGTAACCGAATGACATCTAATCAGTTACTTCCCAAGCCTGATAGAGACGTAACAAAATCTTGCAAAAAACAGGCTGTAATGATGTTTTGGTGACAGTTCCCCCTCCTCAGTCTGAAGTGAGGGATGATAAAGGGATATATTTAGGATGGAGGCAGTGTCAGGGGAGTGAGGGATTTTCCTAAACTCATTCTGTTGTTAGAGAGCAGTTTGTGTGGTGGTGGTTGGGGGGGGGGAGGGTCAAGAACTGAGCGTTTGGAGACACACACAAGGCAGCAAGCTTCAGTGTATCTTTAAACAAGTAATATGATGGTAGGGAAGACAGGAGCATGCATATTGTAACATAAGCCTATAATGAGGGGTTTGAGGTGGATCGGATCACTGTGTGGTGGGTTGTGTGGAGATTTCTGGCAGACTTCCTGCTGTAGCACATTGTTTGTGTGGCCTCAGTAACTATGGAGACCATCTCTCTCTCTCTCTCAAACACACACACACACTTTTTGAAAATGGGAGGATCCATGCCTTTGACGTTACTGAAAAGGAATCCCCTTTCCTGGCAGCGTGGACTGATTGCACGCATGAAAGCGGGTATTTCAGACACACATACAAAAGGCTTACAAAGGGAATCTTTCTCAATTTCTCAGAGCTGCAAAAAAGGACCAGCGGAGGCTTGTGAGTACGCAAAACAATGACAACAGTCTTGGTTTTCATTTGCGTGTCCTAAATATCCACAGCTCGACTGGTGATCTTGCACAGTCTGCTTCAGTAAGGTAAGCTGACGAGCCTCTTCACTGTCAAAATAAAAAATAAAATAAAAAAGAAACTGATTCACTGATTTACATCAGATGCAGGAGGCAGCCAGTCACAACCACTCTATCTGTAGGCTAATACTTACTGTAGTACACTTTTGGACTGCAGCTATTGTTCTGTGTATTTTTAAAGGTCTGTTGAGTTTGGTAGCCTATTCTTTTTCTCGCTTTCTTTTTTTGTGTGTGCCATTTTTATGTTTAGACATATAGCCGCCTAGACATAGTACATATTAGCCTATACAGAGTATAGTACAAGATGTTACTTGATCTGACTTGAAAATCCAGCTGGCTTGCAAGGTCAGACTTGATATGAGCTTCAAAATATTTGTGATTTGCTCAATTTGGAGTGATTTCAGAATGATTTTTCAAATGAAAGTAGCTCAATACTACTTCAGTTAGTCTGCTATTATTTTATGTTTTACTTATACCCGAGTCAAATGAAATTTAAGCAACACTTTACTCTGCTGACAGTCATCTCGTGGAAAGAGTCTCCAGTGGACTGAGGTGATTTGCTGTTATTACTCTTAATAGTTTCTGCCATTGTGGACTCTCTACATCAGCTGATGGACACAAGAGAGCTGCGCTGTGGAGAGGCCTGTCTACCATCTGTTGTTGTCATGGCATTGATGACTCCCCTCCTCTCAAACACACACACACACACACACACACACACACACACACACACCAGTGTGCTGGTTTGTCTGTCTGTGGGGATTCCCGGTAAGGTGATTTTGGAACATTCTGGACTCAATCACATTGCCAGGGATTTCCCATGGCTGGAAGAGAGAGAGAACCACCTGCAGAACCTGGAAGAAGACACACACACAGGGTTTAATCATATTACAGATGTTACCAGTAGACTGCAAATCTCAAGTCTTAGATGACACGGGGGGGGGGGGGTCTCAATTGTCTCCCATAGTGATGGGACTTAGCCCACATGTGAGCAGGGTCTATTCCTCTGTCATGTTCACAGTGGTTAAGTTTCATTGCCTGTGGGGACCTCACTCGGAGCACACCGCAGTTTCTGCTCAAGCATTTATTTCAAGAATCCACAGTCCAGCTGGTGTCAATAACAGACTCAAAGCATTTGATTTCCATTCCCACTCTGGAAAAAGGAGAATCTGATTGAAACTGGAGTAATCCACAGAAAAACAAGTCGTTCTGCCAAAATGCATCAATGTCAAATCATGCTCTTTATTATATAAACAGAACTTAAAAAAAATTAATTCCTTCTCCATTCATCCCTCTTTTCTTCCCTATATAACCCATTCAACGAGCTACTGCCACTCCCCTCCCTCCCTCCCTCTCATTTCATTGCATTCATTAATCAATAACAGGCTGTACTACAGTTTCACCTATAGAAAAAAAGTACACCGATGCTTCAGATAGAAAAACTCACGACAGCTTCTCATGAAACTCAAACATGAGTTAACACAAATAAAAAACACAAAAATGACCAGGCAACCGAAAACATTTTCTCTCACAAAAAGAGTGAACTAGAGACTGTGGAAATACGGAAATAGAACTAGAATGGGACTGCAGATTGTCTTCTATTTGATTTGATTCGTGTTGATTATCATCTCCGTGGTCACAGTCTTGGTCAAAATGAGTTGTCAACATTTGTTCGTCTCTTTGTCTACACAGGCTGATATACGCCAGCAGAGTATCAATGGGGGGGGGGGGGGGGGGTAGAGATCCCTATCAGCAATTTGGCTTGCAAAATCTTATTCAATCCTGAATCACAAGCATATCCCCTAGGCTGCCTTACATATCATGATGGACCGACGAAATAAGAAAATAGCAGCTTATCTATGTATTGAATGTCTGTTTTTAAATTCCAGTTGCTATTGCTCTTTGGCAGTGCCCTAGCTTTTCTTCTCTATTGTGCTCTCCTAATGTTGTGAGTTGAGGTGGTGTGTTGGTGTGTAAAGGGCAATCATATTATTACTTTGTGAAATATAGGTCAAACATACATCATTACAGTGCACGCACAAACACACACACAGACACACACACACACAGTAGGAAACAGACAAGAACATGCACACAAAGTGGGCCAGGGCAAGCTACAAACCCTTCTGAACAAAAAAGTCTTCTGCACCCGTAATGTGCACGTATGAACGCCATCGAACTATCCACAACATGCAAGTACTCATGCACACCTACTCGCATGCAAATCCTCTCACAACACGCGCACACGCACACCTCAGCAATATGGCAAGGTTAGTCATTGTAAAAGTGCGGATTAGTCGCAGTTTCACAAAGTTGTTTTTATTTGCCATTTAGTATTGGGATATTTTTTGCCAGTCAAAGACACTTAATTTCACAGTGCAACACATTATGACAAACACTGACATTAGGGTCAAGACATATTATATGGGTGAGGTTTAAAAAAAAAAAAAGGAGTCCATACAAAAAAATTAAAAAAGAAAAAGTGCAAAAACAAACTTAACAGTCACTGGAAATAAATCGATTCAAATATTCTTTTTTGCGTTAATTGTGCGAATTTAAGTTCACTATGGAAACAAAAATCATCAGTAGCAGCAAAGAAAAAAAAACTGATGGACCATTTCTTAAAACATTATAAAGATCACAATGACATTGCCAATCACTGTTCACTTAAGATATCAATATGGCATCAAATGGATATCAGTACGAATGTAGACGTAGACACACACGTAGACACACTCACACGGACACACACACACACACTTGGTCACAGTTAACAGGTGCAAAGGACATTGCAGTGGGAGTCAAGTTTTAGCTCTGTACCATATCAAAACAATACATAGTTCACACACTGTTAACACAGAATGCTGAAGTAAGGATAATACAAACAATTGCACATGCACGCACACACAGATACACACAAAACCTCAAGGAGACAACTATGGATGTGATTTTTTTTTTTTAGATATCTCCTGTGCGTAGCCCTAATCCTCCCTTCCTAGAGGAATGGTTTCTGTGAAGCCAAGAGGAAAGACACGATTTTTTTTCCTTCTGCTTTTTCATTGATCAGGTAGAAAATGTGACTGATAGATGGACAGCTCTGTGAAGCAGCACTCCAAATGAAGGTAGGAAACGCAGACGCGGATAGCCCGATTATCTTACAGTTACCTAGAATTCAGTGATTGCGGATGAAGCGATTCATATCGAATCTTATTCCCCGGAAAAATAAAGATACGATCTACCCAGAAATGAAAAGAGTTTAGACACCTGTCTATCTGTCCCTAACTACTTATAAATTAGTAGGCCTCAATAGTCTAAATAACAGTGCCACCCCACAGTCAGTCCCATGTACTGCATGTGCAAGTGTGTGTATGTGTGTCTGTGTGTCTGTGTCAGTCAAGCTATCAGTTACTCTTTAGTTTTATAATCCCATTAAAAGCTTAACAGTCCTTGTCCTCCCAGCCAAGTAACTGACCTTTCTATATCTGTCTCTTTCCCTGCCTCGTTAAATTCATATTCCTCCCTTCTTTCCCTAGACTTCTCTAACACTGCTCTCTGTCCCTGCGTCTCTCTGTCCCCTCTCTTTCCCAACCTGTCTATCCCATCCAGGTCTGTCCCTCTGTCCCTCTCGCTATCTGTCCCTACCGGTTAGTTTTTCTGTGTCGGGTCCCTGCCTAGTTTTAATCTAGAGGTGTCCCCCCTGTCCCTCCCTCCCACCCGCCTGCCCTCCCGCTATGGACAAACACATAGGGTTGTGGGGGGCCGTCCGTCGGGGGGAGCCGTCCCTCAGTCTCCCCCCCAGATCAGGGCAGTGCAATACACAGATGGATGAGTTTCCCGTTCACCCTCCTCCTGCTGGCTCAACCTGGTAGGACGGACAAAAAGGGGGAGAGTAAGACAGAAATAAGTTTGCTTCTAAATGCAGAAAATAGTATCTCTGATCTGAGGGCCAATTTTACACAATTACCGTAAATCCTCTAATAGTGGCCTCTACTCTAATAATGGCCGGGGGCACGGGCTGCACGGACAAATAAAGGCCTGCCTCCAATTAGTGTTAATTTCGTCGACGAAAACTATGACAAAAAATGTTAGTCGACTACCTTTTTCCACAAGACTAAGACGAGACTAAAATGTTCAGACTTTTAGTTTCATTGACTAAGACGAGACTAAAACACTCAAACGTTTAGTTGACTAAAACTTGACTAAACAAAAAGAGGATGAGGTTGACTAAATAATATGATTGTTGCTACCGGCGCACGCCGACACTGGCCCGGGTGGGCAGAGTCAGCATTAGCTAGCATTACCATTACTAGTGCAAGCGCATCAGCAGATTCAACAGTTTTCGTTAGACTAGACTAAAATACTTATGGTTTTATTTGACTAAGCTGAGACTAAAATGCTCAAACTTTTAGTCGACTAAAACCTGACTAAATAAAAACAGGATGTGGTTGACTAAATATGATAAAGACTAACAAGGACATTTAACACGAGACTAAGACTAAAAACTAAATAAAAAAATAGCCGACAAAATTAACACTACCTCCAATACAGGCCTCTTTGATTTGTTTCTTTGCCACAGGGCGTATTTTCACTGTGAGGTCACTGTGAAGCTGAATCTGATTCTTATTGACTGTGCTGAAAACTGGCCAGTCTGGCATTTGTTTTGTTTTTTATGTGACATCGGGCACATTTACCGGGTATGTTAATATTTTGCTAATACCTGTGGTATTCCAGTTTACTGATCTGATCGTTATTAAGACAACTTATCGTAACTGTGAAGTTAATTTATTTGCTTTGTGTTTGGTTTTCTGCAATATTGTGCATGAAAAGTCAGGAAATTAAAGGAGTATGTCCATGAGAGTTTAATATGAATAAATAAAGGCCTCTACTCTAATATAGGCCTGCCTCCAACAAAGGCCCGGGGCTCTCTGCTGCTCAGTAAATAAAGGCCCCGGTCACTATTAGAGGATTTACGGTATATTTTTTTTTATAAAATGTGTGTGGTGAACCAGGCTCTGCCGGGGGTGAGACTACCTCTGGGGTGGGTGTAGAGGCTCTAAACACCATAGCAGGCTGCCAGTCTTTCCTTCAGCAGTGGAGGGAACTGCTCCGAGAACTGCTGCCAGTTCTCCTCCCCGACCTGCTCCTTAAAACCATGCAGGATCTGGAAGAGGAGGGGGGGGGGGGGGGTGGAGGCACAACAGAGAAGTTAATCCTCAGGGTTCTCAACCTTTTATGGTCAAGTCAGGCCAGAGACTTTTTGATGTTCTCTCTGTCTCTGGGGAGCGCAGCTTCAGGATCTTCTGCTTTTCCGTGAACCAGTGATGTTATTGGTTGCATGGCTGTTGTTCTGACTACACACTGTATTTACTCACTTTTGTATGCCCGCCTCCACGGACAGTCAGATGGAGAGCATTAACGAGCTATAAAACAGCTATAAACATGGTTCATTTGAATAGACTACCCACATTGTAATGATACAAAGCTGGTTGAAAACAAAAGTGAAAGCAAAGTCTTACTTTAACAATTCCCCAGTTGGTTCTTTTCTGCTCTACCGTAAAACCTCCAATAAAGTCTGGCTCTCAAATAGTGGCTCTCTCTGACAAGAGCACAAAGTGGACTGTATGAGGAAATAAAGGCTGGTTAAAAAATGTCAGTCTAATACTTATAGCCTAAAATATCATTGCAATTACTAAGATATATCACCAAGAAGAGATGTTGCATGTAGACATGTTTATCTCATTGCCATAGATAAAACCCCAAAAGCCTTGAAATCCATTAGGTGAACAGAACTATTGCTTGGATTACTGTGTAGCAGTGGTTCTTCAGTACCCCCTCTCCCTGATTCTCGGAATCCAAGTAGCCCCTTTCCCCGACTACAACATTTTGCTTAGAAAACGGCAAGAGAAAACTATAGCATAGGATGCAATGATAACCCACCTTTTGAAGAATATAACATTACAAAATAAGAAATGGAGTGTCTGCTGCGGTTTTTGGACGGAAGATATGTTTTTGCCGTTCTCCCGAGTGGATTTGGGTTTGACTGGATCCAACGCTGATTGGCTGAAGGAGTTGCTGTCAAGGCAAGTACACCCGCCCAACTTCCGCCCACTGCAAAGACTGGTTTACCAGGCTAAGTACCCCCTGTAGTACCTCCATATACCCCTAGGGCTACGGCATGCATACCCCAGTTTAGGGAACCACTGCTGTGCAGCATTGCTCCCGTTTTGATTCCTTTGGCAGTTTTGGACAAAACTGAGACTCTTTATCAAAGTGCAGAGCCGCTTTTGATCTCTTCTAATGTTTGCCACGCTCACAATGATGCACTAATCGACAAGAAGACTGCTCAGATCATTACACCTCAGTCACTCATACTGCTCAGATCATTACACCTCAGTAACAAGAAGACTGCTCAGATCATTACACCTCAGTCACTCATACTGCTCAGATCATTACACCTCAGTAACAAGAAGACTGCTCAGATCATTACACCTCAGTCACTCATGATACTGCTCAGATCATTACACCTCAGTAACAAGAAGACTGCTCAGATCATTACACCTCAGTCACTCATGATACTGCTCAGATCATTACACCTCAGTCACTCATGATACTGCTCAGATCATTACACCTCAGTCACTCATGATACTGCTCAGATCATTACACCTCAGTCACTCATGCTCAGATCATTACACCTCAGTCACTCATGATACTGCTCAGATCATTACACCTCAGTCACTCATGATACTGCTCAGATCATTACACCTCAGTCACTCATGATACTGCTCAGATCATTACACCTCAGTCACTCATGATACTGCTCAGATCATTACACCTCAGTCACTCATGCTCAGATCATTACACCTCAGTCACTCATGATACTGCTCAGATCATTACACCTCAGTCACTCATGATACTGCTCAGATCATTACACCTCAGTCACTCATGATACTGCTCAGATCATTACACCTCAGTCACTCATGATACTGCTCAGATCATTACACCTCAGTCACTCATGATACTGCTCAGATCATTACACCTCAGTCACTCATGATACTGCTCAGATCATTACACCTCAGTCACTCATGACTGCTCAGATCATTACACCTCAGTCACTCAACAAGAAGACTGCTCAGATCATTACACCTCAGTCACTCATGCAGCAGAGGAGGGAGTCATGGAAATGCATGAGGATTTGATAGTGAATAAAAAAAAATGGCACATTTCATTCTATTTAAAAAGAGGAGGGGAGGGAAAAAAAACTGGGAAGTGACCATCGCACCGTTGGGTTCTTTTGTCCCGGCACCCGCTCACCTTGTAGAACATGTCTCTCAGGTCGTCTTTAGGGTTCACCCAGGAAGCCACCGCATCACAGAAGAAGATGAAGTCCTGAAGAGACAGAGAGCGAGAAGGAATGATTTTTGAGGAGGCGCCAGTGGTTACAGAGAGACTGCCCCCATAACCAAACCCCATATAATAGTCATGTCTCCAGTAAAATTGTCACGGAACCATTGCCTGCTCATTATAAATGGTGAAAAGCATCATCTAAGTGCATAACATGTCAAAGCAAATGTAAAAATGGATCTCTCACCTGCACCACGCCCCCAGGGTTCACACCAATCATCATACAGATCCCACGGAAGGCGGAGTCTTTCTCCTCGTTGTCTCGGATATTCCGCAGAGACGTACACCTGCCGGGCACAATTATTAAGCAATCAGCATTTCATCTGGCTTTGGTTCCAGCCTTAAAACTCGTTATATAAGGATTTTTCAAAATGTCTATGGAGAAAATAAATGGGGAACTCTCTTCCAGGGCTGGAAAAAAGAAAGAAAGCAAGAAGAAAGAAAGCAAGAAAGCAAGAAAGCAAATAATCAAAGGCTCTCACCAAGGTCTGATGAACTGCGGCAGCATGGGAGCGACCTCCTGAGGACACACGTAGCCCAGCCGACCAATAGTGATGGCTGCAGGAAGACAGAAGCTGCTGTTAGAAGAGGTGTGTGTGCTGTGTGCAAACAGGATCATGTGACACTGACACACTGCCTGGGCCAGCTGACACTCTAATGAGCTACGATCCTCTTTGACTGGAACCAAAGACCGTTCAATAAAGAGATGGTGCATTCCAGGCTCAGCCAATAGCAAGGTACTCTGGCCGTCTCCTAAATGGGCGTGGTGAGGTCACCTCTCCCTTTGAAGTGTTGTGCTGGCCTAGCAAGCCAACTTGAGCTAGAGATTGTGAGTTCCCAAATCTCCACACGCACACGTATAAACACAAAGCTGCCCCATGTTAGCTCAATGTAGTTCTAACTACGATATCACTTAAAAAAAATCCAACCACAGATTTAGCTACTACATCAACAAACTTAACATATAGCTTTAGCTAATCGCTCCCTGCTAACGTGAGCTCCTGTTGGGAAATCTCGCAAGACTGTGAGTGTTGCTGAAGGTGCGTTCACACAGAGATATTTATTTTTCGCTCTGTCGCTCAAGTCAACCCTTTGGAATCGCTTGTAATGACGGACATGTGGGGGATATAACGTTACGCAATGTTATGATGTTTGTCCACTACGAGCCACCGTCATTGTTTACAAGCTAAAGCCTATCAGCGTGCTCCTAATGCGAGCTCCATACCGGTAGTACAGACTTCACTTCATGTCAGCTGTCAGCCTGTCAATGTGGTTTGTTGCCACACAATAAAACAGCGGTTTGTTCCAAGCCAGTGTGATCCTTGACTTGCTCTCACACGGCAGCCAATCAGCGTTGAGCGGCGAGCGACTGATGCCAGCGTATTTTCGCTCGAGTTGGAATATTTCATCTCGGGCGACGAGCATATTTTCTCCCTATCGCTCTGTCTCTGCCGCTCTCTCTGCCGATTTTTCTCCCAGGCGAATATACTCTCAATCGCTCGTTTGCATTGACTTTGTATGTAAACTCGACGCCAGCGAAAAACTTTAATAGGTCGGTGTGAACGCACCTTGAGACGGGGACAGGTCTCGAACAAACATTCTGACATTTTATTGTCAGAACGTTCAGAAGATATGTGGCTTGCAGAAAATGGGCACAATATTTACTTTGATTATTATGGGTCAAAAGAATAATCATAATCTGATATCACGTTCACTTCTCCCATTGACTACAATAGAGAGCCCCAGGGATGACGTATTTTTGTAGTCAGAACACGGAAGTCCCGGACTTCCTGGTTCTTCACTGTTTCTGTCTATGGGATTTTTGAATGGGTTTTTGCCGCGATGCTTCAAATAAGGTCTCTGGGCAACGCAAGCTTAATCAAATGCGAACCAGTGCTCAGCCGGATAATCTTCACACATGAGGACCACTTTCATGAGTTTTGAAGCGTAAATGCGAGCCCTAGAAGTAAAAAGCTCGTGCTAAGCTAATCCAGAACTACACACAGTGTCGCATAGGCTTCCACGTCACGTCAGCACTCAACCTGGACTGTTGTTGATGTGTGCACTGATTACCCCGGGCTGAACGGGGCTGAACCAGGTGAGGGAAAGATCATTTCCGTGTTCGTCCTTTGAAGTGATGACGTTATTGACGTATATATCTCCATCGACTCAACAGTGTAGTCTCATTTAGCCGTTTGCTAGCTAGCCGTCCTTTTAACGGCACGTAAAAGCTTCAAAACTCGTAAAAGTGGTCCTCGTGTGTGAAGATGATATTACTAAACACTGGTTCGCGTTTGATTAAGCCAGCGTTGCTCAGAGAGATTATTAGAAGCATCGTGCCAAAAACCCATTCAAAACTCCCATAGGCGAAAACAGTGAAGAACCAGGAGTGTTAGCATCGATGATTTCCGGACTCGTTCCTGCGGCTCTCTATATGCTCAGGACCTGCGGCTGCCGATAGTCTCCTAAGGGGGCGTGGCAGTAGCGAAAGCTACATGACACAGATAGAGGAAGTGACTGAAAGTTGCACCGTCTCTGTATTGAATCGTCTCTGCTGGAACCTGCACTCATTTCTCACTGCCTGTACCAAATTGTGTGTGGGGGGGGGGGGGGGCGTTAGTTGGCGGCCAATTTTAAACAAAACATCACTATGAATGACGTTTGGCAACATTCAGAAGCTACACCGCGGCCAACTTCAGTTACATGTTCATAGCGTTAACTACTGCGAGGAGCCGACGGCTGTACCCGGTCTGCATTCAACGTAATGCAGAAGCGTCCTTATATGGGCAAATAATGAGGTGAATAGAAACAAGGTGTGTGTGCGTGTAATACCTGTGTTCTCCAGCAGGGTCTTGGGGGTATTGGGTCGGTTAATGATCTCAACCAGTTGGTTGAGAACCATCGCTACATACGGCTGCATCTCCACTCCTGAGAGAGCAGAAAACATACCGGTAAAAAAATGAATGAAGTTTGTTCGGATTAGGGATGTCACGATACTACAATTTCTGCTTCGATACAGATACCTAGGAAAATATCGATACTCTATACCATTTTCGATACCACGCAACAACAACAGATCAAGAGGCATAAAAAATAAACAAAGACAGATGGACCGACAGATGCACGCTTCTCCATAATCTAGACCTGATAAAACTCATTAAAAACTTTGCACTTACAAAGCAGATTACACCTGTTCTAGTCATCAGCCTATCAGAACACTTTGAGCTTGTTGAAGCAACAGATACCCACCAATGACAGGGAGGGAGAAATCAGTAGTATGTTGATTTTTCATTAAGAGAAGGTACTGCTGATATTGATACTGTTGCAAATTAGTATTGTATCAGTTTCAAAATTTTAGTATTGATACTTATCGATACTATCGATACCTGTTGCAAATGAGTATTGTATCCGTTTAAAAAATTTTGTATTGATTTTTTCGATACTATCGATACTTTTGACAACCCTAGTTCGGATTTCCCCTTTTCTCCCCAATTGTACTTGGCCAAATGCGCCCTGCTGTCCCGGGCATTGCTCCACTCCCTCTGCCGATTTT